>NC_037671.1:144543762-144841213 GCF_003255815.1 Theropithecus gelada | reverse complement strand
AAGGACCTCTTCAAGGAGAACTACAAACCACTGCTCAGTCAAATAAAAGAGGACACAAACAAATGGAAGAACATACCATGCTCATAGATAGGAAGAATCAATATCGTGAAAATGGCCATACTGCCCAAGGTAATTTATAGATTCAATGCCATCCCCATCAAGCTACCAATGAGTTTCTTCACAGAATTGGGAAAAACTGCTTTAAAGTTCCTATGGAACCATAAAAGAGTCCACATTGCCAAGACAATCCTAAGTCAAAAGAACAAAGCTGGAGGCATCACACTACCTGACTTCAAACTATACTACAAGGCTACAGTAACCAAAACAGCATGGTACTGGTACCAAAACAGAGATGTAGACCAATGGAACAGAACAGAGTCCTCAGAAATAATACTACACATCTACAGTCATCTGATCTTTGACAAACCTGAGAAAAACAAGAAATGGGGAAAGGATTCCCTATTTAATAAATGGTACTGAAAAATTGGCTAGCCATAAGTTGAAAGCTGAAACTGGATCCTTTCCTTACTCCTTAAACAAAAATTAATTCAAGATGGATTCGAGACTTAAATGTTAGACCTAAAACCATAAAAACCCTAGAAGAAAACCTAGGTAATACCATTCAGGACATAGGCATGGGTGAGGACTTCATGTCTAAAACACCAAAAGCAACAGCAACAAAAGCCAAAATTGACAAATGGGATCTAATTAAACTAAAGAGCTTCTGCACAGCAAAAGAAACTACCATCAGAGTGAACAGGCAACCTACAGAATGGGAGAAAATTTTTGCAATCTACTCATCTGACAAAGGGCTAATATCCAGAACCTACAAAGAACTCAAACAAATTTACAAGAAAAAAACAACCCCATCAAAAAGTGGGCAAGGCATATGAACAGACATTCCTCAAAAGAAGAGATTCATACAGTCAACAGACACATGAAAAAATGCTCATCATCACTGGCCATCAGAGAAATGCAAATCAAAACCACAATGAGATACCATCTCACACCAGTTGGAATGGCAATCATTAAAAAGTCAGGAAACCATAGGTGCTGGAGAGGATGTGGAGAAATAGGAACACTTTTACACTGTTGGTGGGATTGTAAACTAGTTCAACCATTGCAGAAAACAGTATGGCGATTCCTCAAGGATCTAGAACTAGAAATACCATATGACCCAGCCATCCCATTACTGGGTATATACCCAAAGGATTATAAATCATGCTGCTATAAAGACACGTGCACACGTTGTTTATTGCGGCACTATTCATAATAGCAAAGACTTGGAATCAACCCAAATGTCCATCAGTGACAGACTGGATCAAGAAAATGTGGCACATATACACCATGGAATACTATGCAGCCATAAAAAAGGATGAGTTCGTGTCCTTTGTAGGGTCATGGGTGCAGCTGGAAACCATCACTCTCAGCAAACTTTCGCAAGAACAGAAAACAAACACCGCATGTTCTCACTCATAGGTGGGAATTGAACAATGAGATCACTAGGACATGGGTAGGGGAACATCACACACTGAGGCCTAGTATGGGGAGGGGGGTGGGGGGAGAGATGGCATTGGGAGTTACAACTGATGTAAATGACGAGCTGATGGGTGCTGACGAGTTGATGGGTGCAGCACACGAACATGGCTCATGTATACATATGTAACAAACCTGCACATTGTGCCCATGTACCCTAGAACTTAAGTATAATAATAAAAAAATTAAAATGTAAAACAAATAAAAAAAGAAAAAAGATAAAGAAAATAGAGGACTTGAGCAACACTATCAGTTAATTGAACCTAGCAGGTATGTACAGAATACTACATCTAAAAACAGTAGAAGACACATTGTTCTCAAGAGTAGATGGAATATTTTCCAGAATAGACTATATGTTCAGGCAGAAAACCAGTCTTAAAAAATTCAGAAATATTGAAATCATACACAGAATGTCTTCAGGCAACAATAGAATGGAGCTAGAAATCAATGACATAAGGAAAACTGGAAAACTCACAGATATGTCGAAATTAACACACTCTAAAAGTACAAAAGGTCAAAGAAGAAATCACAAGGGAAATTAAAAAATACTTTTAGATGAATTATAATAAAATGAAACATACTAAAATACATAGGATTCATTGAAAGCAGTAGTGAGAGGGAAATGTGTAACTGTGTATACATACATCAAAAATAACATCTCAAATGATTAAACTAATTGTACACTTTAAAGAATTAGCAAAAGATGAGCAAACTGAACCCTCAGCTAGAAGGAAGGAAATAATAAATATTCTAAAAGAGATAAATCAAATAGAGATTAAAAATAATCATTAAATTCCATCAGCATCAAAAACAATAAATAATTATTAACTCTAGGAGAAAAATGTTGAGGTTTCATATGAAAAATCGAAGTGGCAAGATTTTGAGCTAAGTATGGAGCTCAAGTGAAAATAATTAACTTACCCTGAGTCATTTTGTTTATGTGAAACAGGTATTGTGATATAAAAATTTTGAAGAAGAAAATAGAATTTAAAATAACTAATAGGCTCTGTAGTAAACAATGCTTATAAATGTGATTTGATTTTCAGTTATTGAAATTAACTCTTATCTAGAAGAGAATAGGGCTGAAGGTATAGGGAGAAAGCAATGACTACTGTCAACTCTTCCATACTATTAAATTTTTTCAAAAAAAATAAATAACTTAGCAAATTAATAAAAAAAGAATGTGTTTCAATAAGTGAGGGAAAAATGTTATCTCAAGACAGTGTCCAGATTATTAAGTCTCTGGGGAGAACAGACTGTCATTGACTTCTCAATGCAGTGAGTTGGTAACCAGACAGTGCCTCAAATGGGAAGAACTACTTATGTCAAAGGCTTAAAGCCTTGTGACTATAATTAGGACATTCAATAATTTCCTTTACTCAAAGATTAGACAATCAATCAGTCCATGAGCCAGCCATCTTGGATAATCCATTCCTCATTTTGATTTCATATTGTTTTTGAAGTCATAATCAATGAAGCGTTTTATCAAATGAAACTAAGAAGAGCAAATATTAAAATTAATAAGACTATACGATCATTATTTTTAGATGGCATGATATGTATCTAGAAAAATGAAAGAAATTAGAATTGATAAATTAGTGTAATAAAACAGGACCAATACAAGTACTATATCAAATTCAAAAACATTCTTTCATAACAGCTTCATCTAGCTAATATATATATATAAAATAATGAAAAAGATATCTGAAACAAATATATATGAAGCTATAGAAAGAAATAATCTACAGTGCCAAACTTTTTGAAACAATTGCCTACCTGTACTTTCTCACTTTTACATTCTTTTAGTCTACTCCCCATTTACATCTAATTCCATTTTTGTATCAAAATCCAAATGTACTTTTCTCATGGATTATTTTACTTAACCTTTCAGCTAAGCATATGCCTGTTTTTGAAGAAGTCTATTTTTATTGCTATTAAATCACACATTCTAAGACTTTCAGCTATCTTTGATCTTTCTCCATGTATTTGCTTTCTATTCTTCATCTACTCTGCTTTAAATATTTAACTTAACAGGGTTCAGTTCTTAGCTTCTTTTCCTCATCACTCTACACATTCTTTCCTGCCCTTCCATTGTGTAACTTTCCATGTTCTAGATAATTGCCAAAATACTAACTCCAGCCTATAGCACTCATCTAGAGTTTAGGAAAACTCCATGTGAATATTTCTCATATATCTTAAAAGCCACATTTCTCATGTGGTGTTTATTATCTTTCCAACTTCATGTATCAGTGCATGGCTCCAGCATCAATCCACCTGTGCAAATCAGAAGTCTGAGTGTGATATCTGATTCATCATTGTCTTTTGCCTCACTTAACTACTGTTCTAAATATTCTAAATAATTCCTAAGTTAATCCTAAATATTTCCTAAATAAATCATTGTTTTAAAAATGTACCTAAAACTTATCTATTCTTATATTCATGTCTACTATTCTGGTTACAGCTACCAGTATCTTTCACATGGATTATTGCTGTTGACTCCAAACTCTTCCCTCCCACTTCATTTTTGATCTCCTTTAATACATTTTATACAAGCAACAACAGCCACCCTTTAATATGTTACTCTTAAAGTCTTATGTTCCTACATAAAACATTTCAATGGCTTATCATCTCTCCTTAAAATAAAGTCTAAACTTAAACTAGCTGTCAACACTGTCTGGTCCACTTATTTTTTGTTCCATTGTCTGGTCTGCTTATTTTCCACTTTAGCATTATTTCTCAGTATATCTCTTAGAGTTAGTAAATCACCCACACTGAATTTCTTTCAATTCCTTGAAACTGCCATATAAATGTTCTCCTGGGTTTGCTCATGCTGTTTCCTATTGTAGAATACTCTTTCCTACACAGTATACTGCTTTGATAGTTACTCTTATGCATTTCTTAGGTTTAGTTTAAATTCTGCTTCATTGACTATCTCAAACTGAATTTTACCTTCTTGCCATGTATTTCTGTGACATACCTTACTTTTTAAGATTACCTATAATTGTATCTCTGCAAAGTTGTAAATTCTTAAATTGACAAGGGTTGTGTCTACTTTGTTCATTTTTGTCTGGCTGGCTCACATCACACATGGCACTTATGCACTCAGCCTTGCTTCGGGTTTCACAGAGACACAATTCTCTCAGTTTCTCCAGCTTTACTATAAAAATTTGCATTTGCATTAACCCTCTGACATCGTCTTCATTCTGAAAAAAAAAAAAAAGAGTTTGCCGTATAGTGTAAGTCAACCATGTGTATCTTTGTTCTTATATTGCCTATTCACTTTCTCTCACATATTTTCAAATTTCTCCTCTCTACAATATATACTGCAGAGGATAAACGTTCAAATTATCTTGCTACTAAGTATATGTACCCCTGAGTTTCTATTTTCCTTGAAGTACTGACCTCTCTTTTCTTGTACCATGAAGGTCTTCAATAAATTTTCCAAACTTGCTGCCTCTACTTTTTTACTATTACGTTCGAAGAGAATAAATTTACCAAAATGAGCATCAATAACTGTCTTCCCTGATTAGAAACCATTTGATGGCTTTACGTTGCCTTCAAGAAAATCAGATATAGAATATAAAAGCCCTCCTGTCTTGCTGCTGCTTTTGTAAACATCGTATGCCCTTGATTTCTTACAGAGGATAATTCCCAAGGTGTCTTTTGAAACAAAATAAATTATTAGTAGCTTTACTGTTTCCTCCTACTTAGCACAGGCGCTGAAGAGTGCCACCTCAAAATTCATTCTACTTGAACCTCAGAATGAGAACTTAGTTGAAAATAGTGTTTTGCCAAAAACAGATGTAACCAAGTTAAAATGAGAACATATTGGATTAAGGGTGAGCCTTAAATCCAGTGACTGGTGCCCTTATGAAATGAAGTTAATTTGGACACAGAGACATACACACCGGGAAGGTGATGTGAAGACATAGAGGAAAATCCTGTGAAGACAGAGGTAAGTAATGCATTTACAAGCCAGGAAAGGCTGAGGATTCCTGGCTACTAGCAGAAAATAAAAGGCAAGGAAGGATCCTACAGTCTTCATAAAGGGCATGGTTCTACTGACACCTAGACTGCACACTTCTAGCCTCCAGAAATATGAGAAAACAAATTTGTGTTGTTTAAGCCTCTTGATTTGTGGTAATTTACGTGGCAACCCTACAAAATTAATACACTAAGAATTCAGCACAATAGTTCTTGATAGTGGCTGGTTATACAATTCCAAATCTGACTGGATAATCATTTATACATTTCATTTTTTTTTAAACTATAGTGGATGTAGTTATTCTGCCATTCTCTACATAGTCTTAAAAACTCTTCTTTATTGTTATATAATCTAAATCCCAGGATACAGAACAAATTACATTTGGGATTGCTCATAGTCAACCATAGCTTAATAACTGCAATGAAAGTAATTGAGAATAACTGGGGAAGAACTGATTGAGATCTATCTTCTTTTTGTAAATGAGGCCTCTGACATAGATTTTTTTTTCATTTTTAAACTTAAAGGGGTTTCTGGGAAATCATAGGAAATGGTGCCCTGAGAAAAATATTTATCTCCATTGTTGCTTGTGCTCCTTTTTCAGTCATTACTGACAAGTACTCAGCACATTCAGAGGCATTTATAAGGAAAGGGCTAGGTGGTCTGTTAAATAATCTCCCCAGTCAAGGGGACCTATATTTGTCAAATCAGAGATGACTTTTGTTTCAGTTGCTACAGGACCTCAGGAATCTGCTGAGATTCATAAATTCATTTCACTTACATTGCTTATTGGGAAGTCCACTGGATCCATTTAGTTTTTGTTTTTTGTTTTGTTTTGTTTTGTTTTTTGAGACGGAGTCTCGCTCTGTCGCCCAGGCTGGAGTGCAGTGGCGCAATGGCAGCTCATTGCAAGGTCCGCCTCCCGGGTTCACGCCATTCTCCTGCCATTCTCCGCCATTCGCCTGACTACAGGCGCCTGCCACCACGTCCGGCTAATTTTTTGTATTTTTAGTAGAGACAGGGTTTCACTGCATTAGCCAAGATGGTCTCGATCTCCTGACCTTGTGATCCACCCACCTCGGCCTCCCAAAGTGCTGGGATTACAGGCGTGAGCCACCGCACCCGGCCCCATTTAGCTTTAAGGTCATCACTTTCTAATTTCTTTGCTTGTAAGATATTCCTATATCTCTCACTTTCTTAAAATTGTGCATTTTTACTTGCATGCACGCACACACACGCTCATACACACACTCATTTTCTCTCATAAATCAAAGAGAATCACCAACTAATAATTTTATTGTATCTCTATGGAGATTGTGCATTACTTTCATTTGCATTCAAAAGGGAAGACAAAATTCTCAGTAAAATTAAAAAAAAAAAAAAATCCTTAGCTTGGCTGGCTCAATAAAGCAAAAGTATAAGGTAAGACACTGATTTCTTTTTCTTTTTTTTAACAATATTTAGACTTGTGATGGTTAGTGGACTTTAGTCTGGGAAAAAAAAATCTTTCAGTAATATTTTGGTTTGAAGACTCAAAGCTAAAAAGCATGAAACTCAGTGAGAAACAGGACGCTATCTGACAGAGTGAAAAGGTCACCATTCATTCTTCATCCTCTTCTACAAACACAGAGCCCTAAGGAGTGTACTTGAGGAAAATTCTGTCAGAAGAAACAGCACCAGAAGCAACACTTGAACAGAGCTGTAACTGTAATCATCATAATTGCACTACTAAAACTAATGAAATATCATATTGGAATTCTTCCTTGAAACAGTCATGATAAAGTACATATTTCTTCCATGCTGTTAGTCATAAGTCTTTGAAAAAGCATTGTGGGAGTAAAGGTCAACTCTATTCATTTAATGTAACTGCTAAGTTCATAGGAAAAAAATTCAGACACAGCAATTACAAAGACGGGCAAAAGACAAAGAAAGCAAGTCTGTCTGATGAACAGATATTTCAGGGAATGTGTTACATTTTCATGATGTTTTTGTTAAAAGGAGAAAATACCTTATTGCTGTTGTCAATGTAAGGCAAATGTTGTTGGTGTGCTGGACATCTTGAGCTCCCAAGTTCATTTCCACTTTGAAGCAGACTCCTTCAGGGAACAGGTAATAAATCTGCCACTCTACCTGGATCCCTGAAGAAGACAGTGCTTCAGCTGGTGAGCAGTGCATGTCAGTCCAGGCATATCTGTGAGAAGATGATGACCTTATAGCTGCCAATGTCTTTCAAGTAACAGACAGATGGCAGAAACAAGCTTGACAAAACCAAGATGAAGAATTTAAAAAAATCAAGGGTAAACAAAATAGTTTCAGTCTGTTTCACAATGAGATGTACTTTGAGCATTGGTGTCAGAGAACTTTAAATGAGATAAAGTTGGCAAGATAATTTATGTTACATCTAACACACTCAATGGCATATTGAAAATTTAATATGCTGTCCAAATTAAGAACTTCTGACTTTATCATTAGCAGCCATAAGAAACTTGACATTGATTCAATCATCTCTATTTGCCCCTTTCCAAAGATGGAACAAGCTTTTCTTTACATCAAAGTTGATTTACCTATCCCCTCCAAAGACTTAGTAAATAGTTAGTGACCAATAAAGTAGAGAAATTTTTCTTTCTTCAAGAAAGTTTAATCAGTGAAGTTGCCTGAGATCAGAAGAATAAATAGAGAAATGTTGCAGCCGCACCACACTAGTCCTAAAATGGGTGAAATGTTTGTCATATAATTTTCAGAATATTTTTATCTGAAATGTATTGAAACTCACTTATCATTTGGATAACTATTCCCCTAGAAGTAAAACTATCTCATCATTATTTTCTGATACTTTTATATTCTATATTCCACTGTATCTTTTGGAAAGTCATTCTATTTTCTAAGAAATGTTTTTCATTTTCCATGTGATTTTTGAAAAAATGAACCATTCACATTGTGATTTTTAGAAAGTGAGATGTTTCCTAGATATTTTGTGTTGTTCCTTACTTTACCTCTTTGGTCTTCTTCAACTAGAAGACTGACTTTCAGAGGTCTAAACTATCTTTCTCACTGGCAGAGCTCATTTTATATAATTTGATATTGAAGCTCCAGAGAATGCCACACTCAGGAAACTCAACACTTTGCTCAGATTTCCTCATAAACTCCATTTCACAGTTATCCTAAAGTACTTGTAGTGAATGTATGTATGATTTCTTAAACATATAGTTGCTTTATCCTCTCAATTATTTGGTTTAGAAAAAAAACTCATACCTTCTTTGCATCAGGCATTGTGATAAACCCTTTGGAGGAAAAACAAAATACAGTAACTTTCTTGAGGATCCCAATGTGGAAGAAACTCACATTTCTTTCCCATTCCATAAGCAGACTTGGCCTGGCTTACAAAAGTCAGCACCTACATTTACTTTTCTGAGTGTTTTCTCTAGTAGCAACTTCATCCTCTGCTTTGTCCACAGCAGGCCAGACATGCCAGAGAATACAAGCATTCTAAGATCATCATCACTTAACCAGTGACTGGTGGGAGTCAGTATATCAGGATAGTGGCTCCCTTTTCTTTTGTGTTAAATAATTCTGAGGCTCCTATTCCCCATTGTGTCCCATAATTCCCTAGTGGGAATAAGATCTTTTTGCTTATATTGGTAACTTGCTTTACAGCATTCCTTTGAATGACAGTTTTCTCTTTACTTTCTCTCTTCCTGTCTTATTTTATGACCCTCTGGAAGCAGAGGCATAGTATTTGAGAAATGCGAGAAACATTAGAAGGGAAATGGGTAGGTGCTACAAGGAAGAAACCAAGCTATGCAAGTGTGCTTTACTAATCTAGAAACCACAGGGTTGCTTCACTCTAGGGGAAAGGGCAAAGGGCAAAGTCATGCCTCAGAGTTGTGTCAACCAAGAGAAGAGATAATCTGAGGTGATGTACCAACAACCATAAATTACTGAGGGCTTTTGGGGTGGTACATTTAATTCCCTGGTACTTCTAGCCTGCCAATTGCACAAGCGTAGTGGTCTACCTATTGGGGAAAATCCTTATGCATGAAGATGCAGATACTGGTCTCTGTAAATCAGAACAAGCAAATTGAAATGAGAAGATTTGAGGATGCTTAGTAGGATACAGATAGTGTCTGCTATCCTTCACGATTTGCCTACCAGATTTATCTGGGATCTTTCCTAACAACTTATTTGCACTGGAATTTTTGTCTCAAGAGTTGCTCTTGGAGGATCCTAAACTATGATAACTATGTTTGACTGTGAAGATACTTAAGGTGTCATTACCTGAAAAATACTAAATTAAATATATAAGAACATGCTACAATGCCATAGAAGGAAGAAAGGGAGGAGAATCAGGAAATATGGAGAAGAGAAAGATAAAAAAATTTTAGGACCAGAAGGAGTTAGGTAGATTAAAACAGAAAGAAAGGGGGCAGGTGCTTGGAACATTTCATCAAGTGGCCCTGGAGCATCAAGGGCTGGGCCGTCGGAGTCGGCTGGCAGGAGCAGGCAATAAGGTGATGCATTTCTTCAGAGAAAATTAAAAATAATAATAATAATACTCAAAATTAGTCCTTAGCACAATATAATCTTTATCACTGTTATAAAAATATGTTAGTGTTCTAAACTATTATCTATGTTCTAAACTGTCTAAACAATAGATATGTTCTAAATCAAACTATCTAGTTTTGAACATATACATATTATCTATATGAACATATCATCTATCTATAATGTTTATGTTCTAAACTATTGTTGCAGTTGCACAATACGTGATATGCTACATATATGCAATTTTTAAAATATATTTTTAAAATAAATATTATACTTCACACAGAAGTTAATTTGAAGAACCCCTAGTTATTTAGTGCTCAGGTACATATGTTGGTTTCAAGAATTTGTAATAGTATGGAGCTTTGTCTGGTAACATTTTGTCTTCCACCCAGACAGTGCTTTATATTACTGCATTTAACAGGTTTGAAATAAGCAATAGCACAGTGAACGTAAGCTGAAGCAACAGAAACTGAATTACTTCTATCCTGTCATTTTCAAATGCCAGGACAAATGACAAAAGACACTGCTTTTACATTACCAGAACAAATTAAATTGCCAATGTTTGAATGACTTGGTTTTTTATCATAGGTTTTCTTTTCTTTCTTCTTCTTCTTTTTTTTTTTTTTTTTAAGATAGAGTCTCGTTCTTGTTGCCCAGGCTGGAGTGCAATGGCACGATATCGGCTCACTGCAACCTCCACCTCCTGGTTTCAAGCGATTCTCCTGTCTCAGCCTCCCAAGTAGCTGGAATTGCAGGCATGTGTCACCATGCCCAGCTAATTTTTGTATTTTTTGTGGAGACAGGGCTTCACCATGTTAGTCAGGCTGGTCTCAAATTCCTGACCTTAGGGGATCCGACTGCCTTGGCCTCCCAGAGTGCTGGAATTATAGGCGTGAGTCACCATGCCCGGCCTTATCATAAGTTTGCTATAGAAAATTACGTCCATGTTCAGCGTCTTTCAGCCTTTTTCATTTGTTTTAGTGTAAACAAATATTTAGGAATTTAAAGAAATATATTAGCAATTTTGGAAATTTTTTGACACACACACCTTAATGTGAAATAATTGTTTATATTAAAATATACAACAATATAGTTCAATCAAGTAAAAAAGTTGATGATAATGTAGCTATACTGTCTGTGTAAGTTAAACATATTAAAAAGTCTACATATTTGTATTAAATATAAATTATATAGACTTTTGGGTGTATAGTCTTGACTTTTTTCTTTTTCATCTTTTATTTTAGGATCAGGGGCTACAAGTGCAGGTTTGTTACACGTTTAAATTGTGTGTCACTGGGGTTTGGTGTACAAATGATTTCATCACCCAGGTAGCAAGCATAGTTTTGACTTGTGGTTTTTCAATCATCACTTTCCAGCCTCTAGTAGGCTCCAGTGTCTATTTGTCTCTTCTTCGTGTCCGCATTTACAGTGTTTAACTCCCCCTTAAAAGTGAACATGCAATATTTGGTTTTCTGTTCCTGCATTAATTCACTTAGAATAATGGCCATCAGCCATATCTACATTATTGCACAGGACACGATTTTATTTTATTTTTTATGGCTGCATAGTATTCCATGGTGCATATGTACCATATTTTCTTTATCTAGTCTACCGTTGATGGTCATCTAGGTTGATTCTGTGTCTTTACTAATGCAAATAATGTTGTGTTGAACATACAAGTGCATGTGCATTTGTATTCCTTTGGATGTATACCCAGGTAGTATTGCAGGGCTGAATGGTAGCTCTGTTTTAAGTTCTTTGGGGAATCTTCAGACTGCTTTCCACAAGTGGCTGGAATAACTTCCATTCCCCCAAGCAGTGTACAGGTGTGTTTCCTTTTTTCTTTTCTTTTTTTTTTTTTTTTTTTTTTTTGCAACCTCACCAACATGTTATTTTTGGACTTTTCAATAATAGCCATTCTGATTGTGAGAGATGGTAACTCAATGTGGTTTTGATTTGCATTTCTCTAATGACTAGTGCTATTGAGCATTTTTGCATATGCTTATTAGCCATGGGTATGTCTTCTTTTGAGAAATATCTGTTCATATCCCTTGTCTAATTTTTAACGTGATATTTTGCTATTTCGTTGTTGGTGTTTAAGTTCCTTGTAGATTCTGGATATTAGACCTTGGTTGGAGCATATTTTGTGAATATTTTGTCTCATTCTGTAGGTTATCTCTTTGCTCTGTTGATGGTTTCTTCTGCTGTGCAGAAGATCTTTAGTTGAATTAGGCCCCACTTCTCCATTTCTTTGTTGCAATTGCTTTTGAAGACTTTGCCATAAAATCTTTGCCAAGGTCTATGTCTGGAATGATATTTCTAGAAATGAAATTTCCTGAAAACCCTAGATTTTCTTCTAGAGTTTTTAGTTCTAGGTCTTACATTTAAGTCATTAATCTATCTTAATTTTTGCATATGCTAAAAAGAAGGGATTTCAATCTTCTGCATATGACTAAACACTTATTCCAACACCATTTATTAAACAGAAAGTCCTTTCCCCATTGCTTCTTATTTTCAACTTTGTTGAAGAACAGATGGTTGTAGGTGTGCAACTCTATTTCTCATTTCTCTATCCTATTCCATAGGCCTATGTGTCTGTTTTTTCTACCAGTACTATGCCGTTTTGGTTACTGTAGGCTTGTAGTATAGTTTGAAGTTGGGTGGTGTGATGCCTCTGGCTTTGTTCCTTTTGTGAAGGAGTGCTTTGAATATCTGGGCTATTTTTTGGTTTCATATAAATTTTGTAATAGTTTTATCTAATGCTGTGAAAAATTATATGACTAGTTTGATAGCAAGGGCATTGAATCTATACATTTCTTTGGGCAGTATGGCCATTTTAATAATATTGATTTTTCCTATCCATTGTCATATAATATTTTTCAGTTTGTGTTGTCTCTGATCTCTTTCAGCACTATACAAAAGTATGTGATGTCTAAATATCTTCATAAGTCTCTAAAAACCTGTGTGAATCTGGGTGTTCCAGAGTTGAGTGCATATATATTTTTGGATAATTAAGACTTCTTGTTGAATTGAGCCCTTCATCTATATGTAATGCCTTTCATTTTCCTTTTAAATTATACTTGCTTTAAAGTCTGCTTTGTCTAAAGTAAGAACAGCAACCCCTACTCTGTTGTTTTCTCTTAAATTGACAGATCTTTTGCCATCCCTTTACTTTGAGCATCTGGGTGTCATTGCATGTGAAATAGGTCTTGTGAAGACAGCACACAGTTGGGCCCTGCTTCTTTATCAAACTTGTACATTGGTTAGCTGAATTCCTAAGTATTTTATTCTTCTGTGGATACTGTAAGTCAGATTGTGTTCTTGATTTGGCTCTCAGCCATTACTGGTATATAGAAATTCTCTTGATTTTTTGACACCAATTTTGTACCTGAAACTTTACTGAAGATTTTTGTCAGATCTAGGAATTTTTGGGCAGAGACTATGGGGTTTTGCAGTGTAGAATTATACCTTCTGTGAAGAGAGATGGCTTGACTTCCTCTTTTCCTATTTGGATATATTTTATTTCTTATCATTGCCTGATTGCTCTGGCTAGAATGTCTAGTACAATGTTGAATAGGACTAGTGAGAGAGGACATCCTTGTCTTTTTCCATTTCACAAAGGGAATGGTTCTAGCTTTTACCCATTTAATATGATGTTGGCTGTGGGTTTGTCATAAATGGCTCTTACCATTTTGTGTTATGCTCCTTTGATGCCTAGTTTGTTGAGGATTTTTAGCACAAAGAGATGTTGAATATTTTCAAAGTTTTTTCTGCATTTATTGAGATTATCATATGGTATTTTTAGTACTGTTTATTTGATGAATCACATTTATTGATTTGTGTAGGTTGAACCAATCTTGATTCTCAAGAATAAAGCCTACTTGATCATAGTGGATTAACTTTTTGATGTGCTGCTCTGTTCAGTTTGTTAATATTTTGCTGAGGATTTTTACATCCATGTTCATCAGGGATATTGGCCTGAAATTTGTGTGTACGTGTCTTCCAGGTTTTGGTGTCAGAGTGATGCTGGCCTCATGGAATGAGTTAGTGAGGAATCCTTCCTCCTCAATTTTGTGGAATAATTTCAGTAGGATTAGCACCAGCTCTTCATTATACCTCGGGTAGAATTTGGCTATGAATCTGTTTGGTCCAGGGCTTTTTTGGTTGGTAGGTTTTTAATTGCTGATTCAACTTCAGAACTTGTTACTGGTCTATTCAGGATTTTAACTTCTTCCTGGTTCAATCTTGGGAGGTTGTATGTTTCCAAGGATTTATTGATTTCTTCTAGGTTTTCGGGTTTGTGTGCATAGAGGTGTTCATAATAGTTTCCAAGGATTTTTGTATTTCTATGGGATCAGTGGTTATGATACCTTTGTCACTTCTGATTGTGTTTATTTGGATATTTTTTCTCTATTAGTCTAGCTAACATTCTATCAATCTTATTTCTTCTTTCAATAAACCAACTCCTTGTTACATTGATCTTTTGTGGGAATTTTCACATCTCAATTTTATTCAGTTCAGCTCTGATTTGAGTTGTTTCCTTTCTTCTACTAACTTTGGGGTTGATCTCCTCTTGTTTTTCTAGTTCCTCTAGGTGTAAGGTTAGGCTGTTCATTTGAGATCTTTCTAAATTCCTGATGCAAACATAGAGTGCTGTAAACTTTCCTCTTAATACTGCTTTCACTGTGTCCCAGAGATTCTGGTAGGTAGTATCTTTGTTTTCATTATTTTCAAATAATTATTTGATTTATACCTTCATTTCATTCCCTAAAATGTTACTCAGGAGCAGGTTGTTTAATTTCCATGTAATTGTATGGTTTTGAGAAAACTTCTTATATTGATTTTCATATTTATTATGCTGTGGACTGAGAGTGTGGTTGGTATGATTTTTTAAAATTCATTTACAGTTGTTTTAGGGCAAATCATATGGTTGATCTGAGTGTATGTGTTATGTAGAGCTGAGGAAAATGTGTACTCTGTTTTTGTTGGGTGAAGTACTCTTTAGATGTCTGTTAGGTCCATTTGATTAAGTGTGGAGTTTAGTTCCCTATCTGTTTTTCGCCTTGATATGTGTAACACTGTCAGTGGGGTGTTGAATAATGTGGTCCCAATCTTAGTATGTGGTTGTCTAAATCCCTTCATAAGTCTGTAAAAACTTGTTTTACGAAATTGGATGATTCAGTGTTGGGTGCATATATATATTTTGGATAGCTAAGTCTTCTTGTTGAATTGAGCCCTTTATCAATATGTAATACCTTTCATTTTCCTTTTAAATCATTCTTGCTTTAAAGTCTGTTTTGTCTGAAATAAGAATAGCAACCCCTGCTCTTTGTTGTTTTGTACTAGATTGATAGATCTTTTCTCACCCCTTTTCTTTGAGCATCTGGGTGTCATTGTGTGCAAGATAGGTCTTGTGAAGACAGCATACAGTTGGGCCTTGCTTCTTTATCAAACTTGTCACTGTTTGTCTTTTAAGTGGGGCATTTAGCTCATTTACATTCAAGGTTAGTATTAATATGTGAGAAATTGATACTGTCATAGCTAGTTGTTATGTAGACTTGATTGTAGAATTGCTTTATAGTGCTAGTGGGTTATATATTTAAGTGTGCATTTTTGGCGGCAGGTAATGGTCTCTCATTTTTATGTTTAGCACTTTCTTAAGGACCTCCTGTAAGGCAGATCTTGTGGTGATTAATTCCTTTAGCATATGATTGTCTGAAAAGGATTTTACTTCTCCTTCACTGATGAAGCTTAGTTTGGCTGGATATGAAATTCTTGGTTTGAATTTATTTCCTATAAGGATGCTAAATATAGGCCCCCAATCCCTTCTGGCTTGTAAGGTTTTTCCTGAAAGGTCTGCTGACCTTTACATAGGTCTGCTTCCATAACAGTTGTATCATTTTGCATTCCCACCAGCAATGGGAATGATATGCTGGGTATGATATCAATGGGTATGATAGTTCCAGGTGTTCCACGTGCTTTCTAGTACTCAATATTGTCTCTGATTTTCATATTAGTCATTCTGATAGTTGTATAATAATGTGTTATTGTGGTGTTAATAATTTATATTTCCTAAGAGACTTATGATATAGAAAATTATTTTCATGTTTTTATTCTATATCCATATATTATTTTGATAAATCATCTAAGATATTGGAAATCTCCAATATCTTAGGACCTTCTCCTGAAAGGTCCTGATAGGGTTCCCTTTGTACGTAACCTGCCCCTTCTCTCCAGCTGCCTTCAAGAATTTTTCCTTCACAGTTGCTTTGGAGAATCTGATAACTATGTGTCTTTAAGATAGTTGTCTTGAATAGTTATTGCAGGGGTTCTCTGAATTTCTTGAATTTGCAGGTTGACCTCTCTAGCAAGGTTGAGGAAATTTTCAAGACAGTATACCAAATGTGTTTTCAAGTTGCTTGCTGTCTCTCCATCTCTTTCTAGAATGCTGATGAGTGACAGGAGCTGTCTCTTTAGGCAATCCCATCTTTCCTGGAGGTTTTGTTCATTTCATTCAATTCCTTTTTCTTTATTTTTGTCTTCCTGTGTTGATTCAAAGGAGTTGCCTTTGAACTATGAGATTCTCTCTTCGGCGTGGTCTATTATGTTATTAGTGCTTCCAATTGCATTCTGAAATTCCTGTAGTGGTTTTTTTATTTCCAGAAGTTTAGTATGGTTCTTTTTTTTTTTTTTTTTTTTTTGAAATGGAGTCTCACTCTGTCACCCAGGCTGGAGTGCAGTGGTGCAATCTTGGCTCATTGCAACCTTCACTTCCCAGGTTCAAGCAATCCTCCTGCCTCAGCCTCCCGAGCAGCTGGGATTACAGACACCCACCACCACACCCGGCTAATTTTTGTACTTTTAGTAGAGATGAGGTTTCACCATATTGGTCAGGCTGGTCTTGAACTCCTGACCTCAGGTAGTGCACCTTCCTCGGCCTCTTAAAGTGCTAGGAGGCATGAGCCACTGTGCCCGGCCAGTTCTTTCTTAAAATGGCTTTGTCTTCTTTCTAATCTTGGACCATTTTATTGCTTTCCTTGGATTGGATTTCAATCTTCTATTATATGTCAATGACCTCTTTTGCTATTCATACTTGGAATTCTGTATTTGTCATTTCAGTCTTTCCAGTCTGACAGAGAACAGCCAAATAAAAACTTGCCGGGGAGCTAGTGTGGTCATTTGGAGGTAAGAAATCATGCTGGCTTTTAGAGTTGTCAGATTCGTATAGCCACTACCACAAACAAGATACAAAAAAGCACAATCACCACAACTTTCTCATGTTATTCATTTAAATTCATAGCCTCTACCCACCCCTAAAAAGTGGCAAATATTTACAATGGATATAAAGCATTGTCTTTTGGAGAACATCATACAAACTGAACCATATAGTATATAAACTTTGTGTCTATTTCTTTCATTCAACACAATACCTCAGTGATACATCCAAGTTTTTGCATATGTAAATAAATTGCTCCATTTAATTGTTGAGTAGTATTTAAGTATCTGGATATACCACAAGTTATTTGTCCACTCGTACTTAGAAGTCACTTCTTTTCCCCCAGTTTTTGGTAATTATTAACACAAATTTTATAGACATCTAGAGTAGGGATTTTTTGACATAAATTCACATTTGCCTAGTTAAATGCCTGGCAGTTGTATTTCTGGGTCAGAGGAAAGTGTATGTTAATTTTGAAAGAACCTGCCCTCTGTTTCCAATTGTATCATTTTGCATTCCCACCAGCAATGTATGATAGTTCCAGGTGTTCCACGTGCTTTCTAGTACTCAATATTGTCTCTGATTTTCATATTAGTCATTCTGATAGTTGTATAATAATGTGTCATTGTGGTGTTAATAATTTATATTTCCTAAGAGACTCATGATATAGAAAATTATTTTCATGTTTTTACTTTGTATCCATATATTATTTTTGATAAATCATGTAAGATATTGGAAATCTCCATGTTTTAGTTGGATTTCTTTTTTCCTAGCTTTATTGAGGTATAATTGACAAATAAAAGTTATATATATTCAAAGTGTACATGTGCTACTTTGCTGTGTGTATACTTTGTGAAATAATTACCACAATCAAATTAATTGACATGTTAATTGCCACATATTATGTGTGGCAATTACAAACAATTATGTAGAAACGTAATTGTTTCTACAGTTACCCCTGTGTGTGTGTATATGTGTAGTGTAAACAATTAAGATGTATACTCTTAGTAAATTTCAAACAAACAATATGGAATTATTAACTATACTCACTATGCTATATGTAAGATCTCCAGAACTTATTCACCTTATAACTGACAGTTTTTATCCTTTGATCAATAGCTTCCCATTTCCCCTATCCTGAGCCACTGACAACCACCATTTTGCTTTCTGCTTTTAGAATTTTGACTTTTTTAGATTCCACTTGTAAGAATTCCACTTATAAGAATTCATGTGGAATTCTTTTTGAGATACTGACTTCATTTCCTTTGGATATATACACAGAAGTGGGACTCTTTGATGGTATTTAGCTGTCTATGCCTGAGTTATATCACTCAGCATAATGTCCTCCAGCTTTATCCATGTTGTTGCAAATGGGAGGATTTCCTTTTTATGGTTGAATAATATTTTATTGTAAATACATAGACACACACTTTCTTTATTCATTCATCAATAGACACTTGATTGTTTTCATATCTTGGCTATTGCGAATAATGCTTCCATAAACGTAAGAGTATAGATATCTCTTTGAGATGGAGTTACATTATGCTAGATTTATGCCTCAGTATTTAATTTTGAAGAGCTCTTGTAAATTGTATAATTTTGAAATTTCAAATTCCATTTGCTATTGCTAATGTATAGACATTTTATTGAAATATGTGTACTGAAATTATATTCTAGCTAATATTTTAGGAGGGCTATCTTTTTCCTTTCATTGTAGATTCTTCATGATTTTCTAAATATGATTTATGTCAGTGTGAAGAAGAAAAATTGTATTTTCCCCTTTCAAATTGGTATACCTTTTATTTGTTTTACTCCTTTTTGCACTGACGTACCAATGTTAGGTTGTTTAAGAGTGGAGAGAGAAAAAATTCTTCACTTTTCACAGATCTTAGGGGAAAATAATCATTATTTTATTATTAATGTTGCTATTACCTGTAAGTCTATTCTATCTGCCCTTTATCACGTTGAGTAACTCCCTTCTAGAGCTTGGGGAGATTTACTATAAAGGGGGGTTGAATTCTGTCAGATGATTTTCTGTATAAACTGATATTAGCATATTTTTCTTCCTTTTCTGTTAATATAGATTATATTGATTTATTTTTTATTTTTTATTTATTTTTTTGAGACGGAGTCTCGCTCTGTCACCCAGGCTGGAATGCAGTGGCCGGATCTCAGCTCACTGCAAGCTCCTCCTCCTGGGTTCATGCCATTCTCCTGCCTCAGCCTCCAGAGTAGCTGGGACTACAGGCGCCCACCACACCCAGCTAATTTTTTGTATTTTTTTTAGTAGAGACAGGGTTTCACCATGTTAGCCAGGATGGTTTCGATCTCCTGACCTCGTGATCTGCCCACCTTGGCCTCCCAAAGTTCTGGGATTACAGGCGTGAGCTACCGTGCCCAGCCGGACCATCTTATCATTCTCAATATAAACCCAATTTGGGAATGATGTATTATTAGTTTTATATATTTATGGATTTCACTTGCTAATATTTTTGAGAATTTTGTGTCTATATCCACAAGGATTGGGGCCTGCAGTTTTACTTTTTTTTTTTTTTTTTTTTTAGTTTTCTATGGCTGCGTAACACTACCAACTTAGTGACTTAAAACAACATTCATATGTTTGTCGGCTACATGAATGTCTTCTTTTGGGAAGTATCTGTTCATGTCCTTTGCATATTTTTTAACTTTTTTTTTTTTTCTTGTAAATTTGTTTGAGTTCCTTGTAGACTCTGGGTATTAGATCTTTGTCAGAGGATAGATTGTAAAAATTTTCTTCCATTCTATAGGTTTCCTCTTTACTCTAATGGTAGGTTTTTGTTTGTTTGGCCATGCAGAAGCTTTTAGTTTAATTATAACCCATTTGTCAATTTTTGATTTTGTTGCAATTGCTTTTGGCAATTTCATCATGGAGCCTTTGCCCATGCCTATGTTCTGAATGGTATTGCCTACATTTTCTTCTAGGGTTTTGATAGTTTGGGAGTTTACATTTAAGTCTTTAATCCCTCTTGAGTTAATTTTTATATAAAGCCTGAGGAAGGGATACAGTTTCAATTTTCTCTAAATGAATAGTCAGTTCTCCCAGCAACATATATTAAATAGAGAATCCTTTCCCCTTTGCTTGTTTTTGTCAGGTTTGACAAAGATCAGATGGTTTTAGATGTGCAATCTTATTTCTGAGTTCTCTATTCTGTTTCATTGATCTATGTGTCTGTTTTTGTACCTAAGTGATGGGTTAATAGGTGCAGCAAACCACCGTGACACACATTTACCTATGTAACAAACTTGCACATCCTGCACATGTACCCCAGATTGAAAAATTAAAATTAAAATTAAACAGTATTCATGTATAATCTCGGAGATTTTGTGGGAGTAGGAATTAGAAGAATGGGAACAGCATAATTGGACTCTCTGCTCAGGGTGTCACAAGCTGAAATCAAGGTGTCAGCTAGGCTGTAATCTCATCCGGAGTTTGGGCTTTTCTTCCAAGCTCAAAATATTACCAAATTCAATTTCCTTTCAGCTGTAGACATTATGAAGGCTGCATATTGAAGGCCAGCAGAATGCCTCTCTGATGCTTCTTTTATTAAAGGGTCATCTGATTAGGTCAGGACCACCTACACTCAGCTTCATTTTGATTAACTCAAAGTTAAGAGATTAGTTACCTATTCATGAGAGTCATATTCTATCATATTCACAGACCATGCTTCAAAAATTCTGCACAGGTTTTTTAGAAGACTTTTGCTAAAAAATACAAAAGTATGCTTAGTTCCTTGTACCTTTTGCAAAGAAGATAAACTGTGATGAAATCAATGACAAACTTGCAGGGATTAAGGTTTCAAAATAGGAAGAATAATGCTATTAATTTTTCAACAAGCCAATATATAAATATAATCCTTGTTTAAAATATATTTTAACGTAATCAAAATTATTAATCATTTATTTTATCATACTGTAGAATTATTTTGATATGTTTTATTCTCCCTGTTTTTTACTAGCATGATTATGTAAACAATCTTCAAGAAGACTGTGGTATTTTGTTTTGTTTTCTTTCTTTTCTGGCCATTAAAATTTATCATCTCATTTCATGATTTTTAATGGAAAATATTTTGTCAAATAGAAGAGAGGGAGCTAACAAATAATACACTCCAACTTTCAAATATTCAAAGATTGACTTTGCTGGAGAGATCAGTATTGCAAATGTCAAGGAGGAATGACATAACATGACAAGTTCGTAACTACAAAGAATTCAGCACGTCTAAATGAAGGGTAAAGAAATTTCAGGAGGTAAGTGTAATATAGTTAGTGTGTGTTTTAAGATTGTTGATTGAACCTGTGTATTGAAGCTCAAGCAAATACAGTTAAAGGACAAAATAACAACAAAAATTAACAGGAGAAAAAAGAGAGAGAGCAGGAAAAAAGATAATTCTGACCACAATCAAAAAAGGCCCTAGAATGACAACTGTAGGCAACAAAAAGGAAGTAAATAGTCAACATTATGAGAAATTTTATATAGGAGAAATATCTTCAAGAAAATGAAATTAATAGAATATGTGATATGTTTATCTTAAGAGAAGATTTATATTTACTTTAAAGGGATTGGAAATGACTTAAGAGTAATACAGAAAAAAAGATAAAAGTAAAGTGACTAATTCTAAAGAAAACAGAAAAACTGTATAACAATATAAATATGCCCTACCTGAGAATGGTATTAACAAGCAATAATAATATACCTCATATATTATTATTATAACTAAAAGTTATGACTACTGTGGCATAAGTATCTGATGTGTTTAAGTAATAATTTATTGTGTACCGGGTATGTGAAAAGAGTAAAATGCTCATTTTGATGTTATGTACGTCCAAGTGATTATTTCTGACCAATGGACTATGAACAGAAATAATGTACAGCATTTCTAGATATTCTCTAAAATATCTCAAAATTTCCTTCACTTCCTTGCTATTTCCTCAAATTCAGCTGGATGCAGGCCTCTATGAGAGAGGTCTTTAAGGTAGCATCCTAAATTGGAACAGTTTGAATCCTGGAGTATTTGATAAAAGGAAAACTTCCCAAAGAATCATGCTACCAAGAATAACTACATTAGATTTTTATTGAGAAATACATGTTATATTAAGTCACAGAACTCCTTGGTTATGTATTTGTTTTCATATAAGAACTAGTATTCCTTGACCTAACTAATACAGAAATTGCAACTGGAGTTCCACGATAGCTTCTAGATGGTTAGCATGGTTAGATCTGTCATTCTATGTTGAAAGGTAAGACTATTTCTGAGGTTTGAAAGTGTTCTAGACTATTCTTTCAGGTACCTTAGCATTACAAAGTGGAAGAACTATAGAATAGCACCAGAATCAGGGTCTAGGTTATTTCCTTTCTTCCTTCCTGAATTAGTAAGGGTTCTCCAGAGATACAGAACCAATAGGACAGACGCGTGCACACAAACACACACACACACACAATGTCAACATAAAATGTAGAGAGACAAATCTCTAAGTAAAAAGTTTTTTTTTTCTTTTATTTGGGAATAATATACGAGAAATAGGATTGCAATCCAGGACACACATACAGATCAGGGTGGTCTCCAGTATGTCTGGAGAATAAAGGATAAATAGGATTTCACTGGGAAAAGATAAGCTTACTGGTGTCAGAATGTCTTTTGGGAGCTGGCAAGCTGTGATTGGTGAGTGGTGGCAGTTGCTAGATAAAACTTGTAATCTTAGATATAGCAGGCTGTTTCATAGGATTGGGCTTGTGAGACAGTGTGTCAGGCAAATGTTTTTCTATAAGCAGCTAGCGGTCCTTGTGCTGCTATCTATCTTTGTGTGACTCATGCAGTAAGCTGTGGTTTGGAAAAACTTCTTGTGAGAGTGTCTGTTATCAGAACTGTGCATGACAGCCCTCCCTTTATGGCCTATTGCCAGCTCTGTTTTGCCAGGATTTGACACAACTGACTCTATTTTAATTTGACAACTTTCACAATATATGTGTGTGTATGTAGAGAGAGACTCACATGATTATGGAAATGATTATGGAGACTGGGAAGTCCAAATGTAGTGAAGGCTGCCAGGCTTGAGACCCAGAAGAGCTGATGGTACAGTTTTAATCTGAAAGCAATCTGCTGGACAATTTCTTCTTGTTTGGGAGGTGGGTCTTTTTATTAGATTCAGGCCTGCAACAGATTGCATGAGGTCCACACGTGTTATGGAGGGCCATTTGCTTACTGAAAGTTCACTGATATAAATGTTAATCTCATTCAAAAACATTTTCCAAGTTTACACATAAAGTTGTCCATCACACTTCCTCTTTGTTTCCTTTCTTCCTTCCATGATAGATATGTTTTCAACTGGGGTATATACTTATCTGCTAAAGGAGCCATAGGAAAATAGGCCAGAGCTTGAGGAGGAGGAGGGATGATGGATGAGGCAGTTTGCCTGAGTTATACAAAGCACAGATGGAGATAGTAATCTTGATCAGAAGGAGAGAAATTTCTCCTGCTGAGAAGGGAGGAAGCCCTAGTGCTTTCTGTCTCCACTGTACTTCACTGTCACTCCTCCACCCCTAGCTTCATTGTAAATATACAGTCTTCAATGTCTACAATACTGTAGTTCTTCTCTGGGACTGCACCCATCTATCTCCTTTCCCCATTCACTCCCTCTGTATTGTCAGCAAGACTGTGAGTCCCTCATTCCTCCAAGCTCTTAAGATTCAATAAATAAATAAATATGTGTCTTATAAGGCTCCTTGTTCTATAAAACTCTGTCTCCTTATTTGCTAATTCGACACTCTTCTTCATGTTCTCTCCCTCTAAGTTCAGTCTCCTAAACATTATCAGATATATATTTTTTAATTTTGTCTACTGAATTTAATACAAACTCATACCGCTTAACTTCATCCAGGAGGTCACTAAAAATCAGAAACATGTTTGCATCTTACTGATAGCATGCTGACATTTCTGGGGGCTAAGGTGATTTCAGCATTCAACTTTGTTTTTGAATGCTTCTTTCTTTCTATCTGTCTATCTATCTATCTATTTATTTATTTGAGATGGAGTTTCGCTCTTGTTACCCAGACTGGAGTGCACTGGTGTTCTCTCAGCTCACTGCAACCTCCACCTCCCGGGTTCAAGCGATTCTCCTGCCCCAGTCTTTCAAGTAGCTGGGATTATGCATGCCTGGCTAATTTTGTATTTTTAGTAGAGATGGGGATTCCCTATGTTGGTCAGGCTGGTCTCAAACTTCTGACAACAGGTGATCCACCCATCTCAGCCTCCCAAAGTGCTGGGATTAGAGGTGTGAGCCACCAAGGTGGCCCTGTTTTCACATGCTTCTCTCTTCCTCCTATGTAAACTTTATTTAACTTACATGCCACTTTTATGAAATTACACTAATATTACCCAAGATTTTCTTATAACACAGTAAGTAATCTTTCTTCTGCCTCTATATTTGTGTTTCTGCAGGATTTCATTATTTACTATGTCCTTCTTCAAAGTATTTCATTTCTTGGTTTTTATTAGTCATTTTTCTGTTTCCTCAAACTTCAAAGACAAATCAAAATTATCCCTTAAGTTTGGCTTGTTTTCTCAAAGTCTACATTTTTTAAATGTAAATTATTCTTTTGTACTCATAGCTACACGTGGAAATTTATCTTGACCAATACCTAACAAGGCTTTAGAATTGAGTGTTTTTCAAAAGATATTATTTTCTCTAGCTAGCTCAGGATATTTGGAGCTATTTAGAAATATTATAACAAGCATTACTTAGTAAAAATGAAAGGACTATACTATTTTAATCTAGAATGAAGGAGGAATAACTGATTGATCATCTAAGAAGACAAAATTTGATATAGCTAGTGAGTAGAATTGCATGTATGCAGCTGGAACTGAAATAAAGGGACTTAAACCACAGATAGTGCTAAAATTTGTGTTAAAAAAAGACATTTTACAAAATTGAGGCTGTCTCTAACTTGGGCAGTAAAGAGACTGACTATAATCATCATATATATATAAAGATTTATTATAAAAAATAATAAACTAAGCTTAAATCACAAAGTTAGGATTTAGGCTCAAAATAAATTAAAATCTCCTTCTCTTTTCAAAGGTCATTAAATACTGAGATAAATTAATGAAGAAATTTATATAAAGCAAGGTCTTATTCCTTCAATGCTTTTAGTAACAGAATTGGCACCAATTTATCTGATCTGAAATAAATACAATGCACAGAGTGGAACTAAGCATGTTCTTCAGAAATATGTAATGCTATATGCTAAGAGCCATGAGAATTACAATGAACTTACACACAAAAGGGTTAGGACGCACCGAGAAAATAAGAAGAGCAATTGGGACAGATATTAGAGCATTACTAAAATAAAACTATATTTTCTTTGCTTTTTATATTTTAGATAAATAGGAAATACATGAAAACCTTTATGCAGATATTTGGGATGGACAAACACTTGCAAACCTCAAAAAGAACACAATTTTCTGGTAAAATTATTCAGTTCTTTTATTGGATAACATTATGCCATAACAAGCAAAGTCCTTTATTTTTTCATTTACTTATTTTTTCTTAGATTATAAATACTAATCTAGTTAAAGATGTGTGTGTGTATGTGTGTGTGTTTGTGTGTGTGTGAGAGAGAGACAGAGAGAGAAAGAGAATTTGGAGCATAAATTAATAATTTTTTTTATTTTTTACTTGTACATACTAACATTGCTTTTTTACTTGGAAGTATACAGAGAGAAAAACTCACTTCTCAGTCTTTAAATTAAGGACAGTTTGAAAGAGAATCATATCATTGAGCTAGAGGTGAAAAACTCTGCCTCATGATAGCTCAAACCTTTGATCTATCCAACACACTAATAATATTATTTTTGACAGAGATCCAATGAATTTTAAATCTGGTCTCTATAAACCATTTATAGCCATAAGGCATCCTCACAGGCACTCTTATTCGGTATTTATGAATCCTTTTGGAACAGATTTCTTACTATATGTCCATCTGATAAGAATAGGAGAAAAACTGAATACCAGTATATTTCAAAATATTTGTCCCTAGACTGTATAATTATACTCAATTAAAAACTTGCTAGAAAAAGTAAAACTTATTCACAATCAATTGCCACTTTTGTACCAAGAAAATTCATTTGAGAATGCCATGATGGACATTTGCAGGCAATGGTAGAAAATGCACTGGCTGAATATCTTATAATTTAGCCTGAGTAAATCTTCCTGGAGAATACAAAGTGCTGGAACTCTAAGCAAGACAATGCTATGAATACATTTTGGAAACTTTTACAAGAAGGAAAACATGCTGATCTGAAGGATGACTTCTTTTGTTTTTGCCATCTTCAGAATTCAGCAATGTAACAGTAAAAGCTTGCTTTGAGGCTAAAAAGCTATTAATAATGAATCAATTGCTCAATGTTGTAGTCCAAGGGGGAGGTGCAGAGAAATAGCAATGGCCTCCAGCAGTCAATGCTATACTTTTATCATTGGCTGTTTCATTTAATCACTGATATATTTACAGAGCTTGTGGCAGAGCAAAGATCCATGAGCTGATGAGAAAATAAACTATATCCTTGGTGAGAATTACAAGAATAATCTCATATTTTCTAGCCTTAGGGATGAAGTTTCAGTTTAAAGGTTGTACCTTCACAGGTGTGTCGGAAATGCAAATGATGGCCACCAATATTTTCCTTCCAGTCAAATTGTCATTTTAATTCCTATGCTCATTATTGAAAAGCACACTGAAGAGCCACCATACGTAAAACTGCCACAGAGTTCAACAGATAGGGTAAATCACCACTTGAAAGAATTACAAACAACAGGTAAGAATTTTTTAAAAAGTGCACCAAGAAAAGGATTGAATTATAAGGAAGTAAAATTTAAAAATTGTCAGTTATGCTGTACTCATAAAAACATATCAATTCACCTCCACCAGTAATTTAATTGCAAAATTTTAATGATTCTGTAGTGTCTTCTATGTGTATGAAAATACACTATTAAATATTTTTGGTATCACAACAAAAAATAACTTAAATCCCTTACAGTGGCTAAGTATCTGTAAAGCTATATTCATGCATTTATACTGTGCTCATAATATGTACTCCATTTAACCAGACACTACTAAAAGAAATTCTTTTATTTGCCATGGAGAGCTGTGATGATGGTTAATCTTACATGTCACTTGGCTAGGCTATCGTGGCAAGTAATTTGGTCAAACACTAGTTTAGATATTGCTGTGAAGGTATTTTAAATTCTAATTAACACCGATTTCATGTCTGAGTAAATTAAATACGATTCAGGCAATTATCAAATGGTTCCAGATCTACAGAGGATTGTCTGCTCTATTTATATAATTTCTTTTGAAATTCATATTTAATTTTAACTTTTATTTTAGGTTCAGGGTACATGTGCAGGTTTGTTTTATAGGTAAACTTGTGACTTGCAGGTTTGGTGTACAGATTATTTAGTCAGCCAGGTAGTAAGCCTAGCACCAGATAGTATTTTTTCTGATCCTCTGCCTCCTCTCACCCTCCACCCTGAAATAGGTCCCAGTGTCTGCTGTTCCCCTTTTTGTGTCCACGTGTTCTCATCATTTAGTTCCCATTTATAAGTGAGAACATGCGGTATTTCATTTTTTGTTTCTGCATTAGTTTGCTAAGGATAATGGCATCCAGATTCATCCAAGTTCCTGTAAATAACATGATATTCTTTCTTATGGCTGCATAGTATTGCATGGTATGTATGTACCACATTTTCTTTTTCCAGTCTGCCATCAATGGGCATTTAGGTTGATTCCATGTTTTTGCTATTGTAAATAGTGCTGCAATGAACATATACGTGCATGTGTCTTTATGACAGAATAATTTTTAATCCTTTGGGTATATAACAAGTAATGGAATCTCTGGGTCAAATGTTAGTTTTGCTTTTAGCTCTTTGAGGAATCATCACAATGCTTTCCACAATGGTTGAATTAACTTATACTCCTAACCCTGTATAAGTGTTCTTTTTTTCTCTCCAAATATGCCAGCCTCTGTTATTTTTATTTCATAACTCATAAAATGAGTCATATCTCATAAAATGAGAAAATAAAACTTCTCATTTTATTTTTGAGACACAGCTCTGTCACCCAAGCTGAAGTGCAGTGGCCCGATCTCAGCTCTGCAACCTCCACCTTTCAAGATCAAGGGATTCTTGTGCCTCAGCCTCCCAAGGAGCCAAGGAGCTGGGACTGGCACGCACCACCATGCCCAGCTAATTTTTTTATATATATATACTTTTAGTAGAAATGTAGTTTTGCATGTTGGCCAGGTTGGTCTCGAACTCTTTGCCTCAAGTGATCTTCCCAGAGCGCTGGGATTATAGGCATGAGCCATGGTGCCCAGCCCAACCTCTGTTATTTTTGACTTTTTAGTAACAGCCATTCTGACTAGTGTGACACGGTATCTTATCATACTTTTGATTTTCATTTTGCTAATTATTAGTGATACTGAGGTTTTTTATATGCTTTATATGTAAGTGACATATATGTCTTCTTTTGAGAAGTGTCTGTTCATGTTCTTTGCTCACTTTTTAATGGAATTGTTATATATATTCTATATAAAAATATATATTATTATTAAGTATATAGAATATATTATATATTATTAAGTATATATAGTATATATTAAATATATATTATATATTCTATATATAAAATATATATTCTATATTCTATATATACATATATAATATATATTTATATATCATATATAATTATTCTATAAACATATACTTATATATAGACATATATTTGTAATATATATTTTATATATATTATATATATATAAGTTCCTTATAGATGCTGGATATTAGACCTTTGTCAGATGCATAGTTTGCAAATATTTTCTCTCATTCTGTGCATTGTTTACTCTGTTGACAGTTTTCTTTACTATGCAGAACCTCTTAAGTTTAATTAGATCCCATTTGTTCAAGTTTTGCTTTTACTGTGATTGCTTTTGTCATTGTCATGAAATCTTTGCTAGTTCCTATGTCCAGAATGATATTGCCTAGGTTATCTTCTATGGTTTTTATAGTGTTAAGCTTTACAATTAAGTCTTTAATCCACCTTGAGTTAATGTTTCTATACACTGTAAGGAAGGGGTCCAGTTTCAGTCTACTGCATATGAGTAGCCAGCTATCCCAACACCATTTATTAAATAAGAATGCTTTCCCCATTGCTTGTTTTTGTCAGCTTTATCTAAGATCAGATAGTTGTAGGTGTGTGACCTTATTTCTGGGCTTTCTACTGTGTTCCATTGGTTTATGTATTTATGTGTCTGTTTTATTACCATACTTTTTTGGTTACTGTAGTCCTGTAGTATAGTTTGAAGTTGGGTAGCTTCTAGCTTTCACCTGGACATTGATGCTTCCAGCTTTCTTATTTTTGCTTAGGACTTCCTTGGCTACTCAGGCTTTTTTTTGTTTCATATTAATTTTAAAATAGTTTTTTTTCCTAACTCTGTGAAGAATGTCATTGATAGTTTGATAGGAATAGCATTGAATCTGTAAATTCCTTTGATAAATATGGCCATTTTAATGATATTGATTATTTTTATCCATTAGCATGTAATATTTTTCCATTTGTTTGTATCATCCCTTATTTCTTTGAGCAGTGTTTTGTAATTCTCATTGCAGAGGTCTTTCACCTCCGTGGTTAGCTATATTCCTAGGTATTTTATTCTTTTTGTGCCTATTGGGAATGGGATTGCATTCCTGATTTGGCGCTTGGCTTGGCTGTTGCTGGTGTATAGGAATGATAGTGATTTTTGTACACTGACTTTGTATCCTGAAACTTAGCTAAAGTTGATTATTGACTGAAGGAGCTTTTGGGCCAAGATTATAGGGTTTTCTAGATATAGGATCATGTTATCTGCAAACAGGGATAGTCTGACTTTCTCTTTTCCTATTCGGATTTCCTTTACTTTTTTCTCTTGTCTGATTGCTCTGACCAGGACTTCCAATACTGTGTTGAATAGGAGTAGTGAAAGAGAGTATTATTGTCTTGGGCTGGTTTTCAAGGGGAATGTTTCCAGCTTTTGCCCAATTAGTATGATGTTGGCTGTGGGTTTGTCATAGAGGGCTCTTATTATTTTGATGTGTACTTTCAGTACCTAGTTTATTGAAAGTGTTTAACATGAAGGATGTTGAATTTTACCAAAACCCTTTTCTGCAGCTATTGAGACCATAATGTGGTTTTTGTCTTTAGTTCTGTTTATGTGGTGAATCACTTTTATTCATTTGCATATGTTGAAACAACCTTGTATCACAGCCTGAAAGCCTACTTGATTGTGGTGGATCAAGCCATAGAGTGGTTGCAATGAAAACAGTAATGTCTAAGGCTGCAAAACAGCAAAGATTGTAGACCACCCCTTCTTCTGGGAGCTCTGTCTCAGGGAGGGTTAAGACTGCTACTGGTGGTTGACTGGAGTTCCAAACCAGTAGATTTTACCCAGTGAAGTGCTGTGGAAATGGAGCTTGCAGATCATTGCTGCTCATCCACCTGGGTTCAACTCCTTTCCTAGGAGGACATATGGGGTTTTAACCTCTTGCTTAGCCGCCTGGATTCAGCTCCTTTCTTAGGAGTATGTACAGGGTTCTAACCTCCTGCTTTGCCAGAGTTGTAGCTGCCTTTGCTGGGAAGCCCAGATTTCTAAATCTCTTGGGGCTCCATATGTGCCTGAGCGACTGCTGCTCTGCTAAATGTCCATGTAGCTCTGTGTGTCAGACTGAAGGCCCCGGTGGAGTGGGTTCACAAACGGATCTCCTGACCCAAGGTTGAAAATATCCGTGGGAGAAGTGTGGGTCCCCAGGGTCACTCACTCACTCACTGCTTTCCTGAATGGGGGAGGCTCTCCTGGCTCCATGTTGCTCCCATGTGGGGAGTCGTCTTGCCTTGCTTTTCTCCATTCTTCGTGGGTTGAGTTGTTTTACTGGTTCTTAATGACTGTACCTGGATGTTCCAGTTGAAGGTGCTGTATTTACTCATCCTTTGTATTTCTCTCCATGAGATTGGAGCACACTAGCTACCTCTAGTCAGCCATCTTGCCCAGCCTTCTGATTAACATTTAAAGCAGTAGACTTTGAGTAGAAAATATTATCTTCCATAATGTGGGTAAGCCTCATCCAGTCAACTGAAAATCTTCAAAGACTGAGTTTCCACAAACAAGAAGAAATTCTGCCTCCAGACTGCTTTTGGATTCAAAATTGCATCATCAATTATTCTTCAGGTCTCCAGCCTGCAGGCCTGCTCTGAAGATTCTGGAATTACCAGCCCTACCATCACATGAGCCAATTCCTTAAAATCTCTCTCTGTCTACACACACACACACACACACACACACACACACACACACACACACACCTTATTGGTTCTGTTTCTCTGGAAAATGTTAACTAATATAAGAACTTCTTCATTCATTAATACTTTTTGTGAACCTTCTAAAATTGTGCCTTTTATTCCTATTCCTAATACAGAAGTTACTTACTCACTTTTATATGTTTATTAATATTCAAAAGTAAGAGCTTTCAGGATGTGACATTTCTAGAGAGCTCATCCTTATTCATTTATTCAAGAATTATTTATTGAAAGAGATGTAAAAGTGCTCTAGCATTCAAAGATACAGTAGTGAATAAGATAAAGTTTCTGTTCTCAAGGAGATTCCATTCTTATAAAGATAGCCAGAAATACCTGAAAAGTCACTAAATTTTTTAACACAATTTATTATCTATTAAACATTATCTAATGTTAATAGTTGCTTATACCAAAGTATCTAAATAAAATTAAGATGCTTCTGGATTAAACAGATCTATTTCATGACAGTATTTAATGATTAAAAGCTTTCATCTAATATTTAGCATACACACAGAAATGTAATTGTATAATAATTGTTTCATTAATTCATTTTTTCCTTGACTCATTCAGTTTACATATCTGTTATATGACTAAGAAGTATTTAGGACAACTTGAAGAGAGGGCAAGTAAATGTAACTGCAATTTATGTAGTTAATAGTGTAAAATGCAAAAGAAATAGCCAGATACAGAGATACCAGTTTTTTCCTTATTAAAATTTAAACTTATATTCTAATTTTACACAAGAAACTACTTCTGTTAAGTGCATTCAGAAAGTAGTTGCATTTCCAATTCACATTCTGGTTTCGAAGTACTGTTACTGGCTGTAATAGAGAACTTCATTATTTCTCATTAGGGCTCTACTAATAGCCTCTGAATAGATGCCGTTCACCTCCAGACTCTGCCATCTTAAATCTAGCCAATGCACCTATATAAATGTGTAGAGATCTTGTTTAAAAACTGTTCTGTGATCCCATATCTCAGCTATCTCCACTTCCAATTTGTGTCCTTTACAATATTCACAATTCACTCTCTAGTACCAGATAGACTTCATTTGATGTTCCTATTATCTGATATTCATCTCAGCACATTATATTATGTTGGTGAAGAAGGAATTGTGTTTTTTGCACTAACCTAATGTATGTAGCTTACTTCTAGAGTTCTGAATATATTTATATTAAATTATCACTTGAATTTTTGTTTATAAGTATTTGTTCAAACTTCCCTCCTGAAAATGGCTACTACTCAAAATTCAATATATCAACAAAAGAACCAGGTGGAGCTAGAGTAACCACAATACAAATAAATCCAGTAATATTTAGAGAATTGTCTTTGGCTCATGAAAATGTTTTGTCAAGTACTGTGAATGAGATGGCACCAATAAGAGAGTAAAGTAGGAAATGCAAGTCTTCTTCTCTCCTTCTCCACACAAAAAATCGATAGTTATCCACCAATGAAAACAGCTTTGGGAGGGCTCAAGTGTCCATATAAGCACATGCAGCAACATGGTGGAACATACATAAAAAAGAAAAAGAATAACTGAATAAAAGGTATTGCTACAAAGTTTGGTGTATCTGAGGTGCCTGGAGATGGCTAGAAATAAAGAAGAAATATGGTGGCTATTAGTATCAGCCCCAGGGTGGGTGCCAACACAATCCTCATCAGCTTCCTTTGCAAATGACATTGACAATTTTTACAACTGAGGTAACAAACAGTCATCCCTGTTCATTCCGTCTGGAACATACTGCAAAAAGAAGTTGCTATTGTGTCTCCCTGGGACTGGAGCTGTTACCCTTCCTGACATCATGCATGTCCATGCCCTTATAACCATAGTCACCCCACATGTGCCCATACACCAAATCTCGCCTCTTTAGCCACTCTGTGCTTGCTGGTGTTCCAGACTTGGACTTTATGGCCATGCCAGGAACATGAAGGCCTCAAACATCAGAACCACTGTGTCTATGGGCTAGCTGCACCCTGGACCTTAGAACCATGGTTGCTCTCATGTCCCTAACTTCCGACTCTAGCTCCACAGCTGTTCCATGAGCACCCATTTCTCTGACATTTGAGCTGCCAGTACAGCAAACTAGTCCACTCCCTAGATCCTAAAGTTGCTGTAGCTCCTTACATTCCCATGCTCTAGAGCCTAGCTCTGTGGCTGCGCTGTGTACACCCACACCTCAGACACTGGAGCCAATGTCACTATAGGCTACTTTGCATCCTTGGCCTTTGAGATGCTGCAGCTCTGCTCATGCCTGGACTCTAGACCCCAAATCCCTGGCTGTCCCACAAGCACCCATGCCTCATACACCATTCTCAATGTGAGAGTGAGGGTGTCTGTGTTTGTGGCACTGGTGTTACCACTGCCCCAACCCTAGAGCGTTGGTTTCTTTATGTATGTCCATGTTTCAGACTCCAGCTCTGTGGCAGCTCCATGGGCATTGCAAATCAGACCCCATGGCCATTACCACAAGCAAGCCCTCCAGCCAGAGCCAGCACCAAGAGGGATCCTCTTGGTCATGACTTTTCAGGTGGAATAAACAGATTGGAAGGGCCCTAGCAGCCTTTCCCACCAAAGACTCCAAAGCTATGGTTGCCACTGTAATTATCCACATCCCTGGCTGCATATAATCCCTACAAGTTTTGCCAACACAGACCTTAGCTGACAGAGCTCAATGTAAACTATACTCCTATTCCCACAGAGCCAGAACTATTACAAACTACCTTCTAGCACCCCCACACCCACCCATAGAGGAAGGACTTTTCCTATTGAAACCAGTTCATAAAGTCTGAAAATGGTGACTGCTCCGTCAAATGTGTGGACATCCATGCAAAGCAACAAGAAATATTTTTTAAAATAGGGAAACATAATACCACCCAAAGAACATAATAATTTCACAGTAACAAGGCCCAAATAAATGGCAATCTATTCATTACATGACAGATAATTAAAAATAATTATTTTATGGGAGCTCAGCAAACTTCAAAAGAACACAGAAGAACAACTAAACAAAATCAGAAAATAATACATGACCAAAACAAGACATTTACAGAAACACTGAAATAATCATAAAGAACCAAACAGAAATGCAGGAGTTAAAGTACACAATGAATGAAATTTTAAAATGCAGTAGAGCACATCATCAACAGCAGAATTGATCAAGGAAAATACAGAATCTTTGAACTCAAACACAGTTATTAAAAAATATGCAGTTAGTAGGAAAAAGTAGACTGAAAAAGTCATGAAGAAATCTTATGGGATTTACAATAAAACATCAAGGAAGCTAATTTACTTATTATAGAATTACAAGGAGAAGAGAGAGAAAGGAACAAAAATCTGATTTAAAAAATAATGGCTCAAAATTTTCCAAATCTGAAGAAAATATAAACAACCAAATACAAGAAGCTGAAAAGTCTCCAGAGATACTCAACTCACAGAAAATGACATCAAGACATATTGTAGCCAAACTGTCAAAAATCAAAACAAGAGATTATTGAAAGCAGTAGCAACAACGACAACAACAGAAACAATAAAAACAACTAAGATCCTAACATACAAGAGAATGCTCATAAGACAATGGATTTCTCAGCAGACACTAGGCCAAGGAGTGGAATGATACATTCAATGTGCTGAAAGAAAAAGAAAAGCTTCCAACCAAAAATTTACTCATCAAAGCTTTCCTTCAGAAGTGAAGGGGGGAAAAAAAAAAACTTTCGTAAAGAAGCAAATGCTGAAGGAGCTCATTTGCCACTAGACCTACCTTACAAGAAATGCTGAGGTGAGTCTTAAAGCTGATACAAAAGGAGATAATTAACATTATGAAGACATATAAAAATATAAGACTCAGTTTTGTGTTGCCTATAAAAGACTCACTGCAATATAGCAATTATGTATCCATAATAATTGAAAATTTTTTTAAAAAGTGAAAATAAAAAGATTTCTGAAAAGATACCCACTTCCACATTGAAAATATTCACACTGAAAGGGAAGGGACGGAAAAAGATTTTTCATGCAAACAGAAACCAAAAGAAAATAGAGGTACCTATTTTTCTATCAGAAAAAAATTAGACTTTAAATCAAAAACTGTAAAAAGTGACAAGGAAGGGCATTAGATAATAATAAAAGTGTCAATTAAATAAGAGGATATAACAATTATAAATATATATGCATTCATTGAAAATACTAAATCTATAAAGAAATATTAGTAGATCTGAAGATAGAGATAGATTACAATAAAATAATGGTAGCGTACTTCAATACTCCATTCTCAAAAATGTATGGATTATACAGACAGAAAATGAGTAAGGAGACATTGAACTTGAATTACACTTTAGCACAAATGGACCTAACAGACATATACAGAACAGTCCATCTAACTGCATCTAAATACACATTCTTCTCAAGCCCACACAGAACATTCTCCAGATCACATATAGATTATATGTTAGACCACAAAACAAGTCTTAACAATTTAAGAAGACTAAAGTCATACCATGTATCTTTTCTAACTATAGTGTTATAAAACTAGAAATCAACATCAAGAGGAATTTTGGAAAATTCACAAGTACATGGAAATTAACATGCTTCTACACAACCAATGAATCAATAAATAAATAAAATCAATTTTTAAGTATCTTGAGACAAAACAAAATAAAACGTAACACATCAAAACTTACGGGATGCGGCAAAAGCAGTTATAGGAGAGAAGTTTATAATGATAAATGCCTACATTATAAAAGAGGAAAGATCTCAAATAAACAACACAATGTGACATTTCAAGGAACTAGAGAAGAATAAACTCAAAGTTAGTAGAAGGAGGGAAATAACACATATTAGAGAAAAAATAAATAAAATAGAGACTGAAAAATAATAAACCTGATTAAGAAAACTGAGATTTTTTTAAAGAACTAAACAAAAACAACAAACCTTTAACTCAATTAAGATAAAAAGAAAGAAGATTCAAATTACAAATGAAAGAAGACACTACAACTGACACAACAGAAGATAAACGATAACAAGTTACTACTAAAAGTATTCACACGCTAATAATATGATAATCTGGAAGAAATGTATAAATTCCTAGACACAGACAACCTACTAAGACTGGATCAGGAAGGAATGGAAATCTGAACTGAGAAATAATGAATAAGGAGATTGAATTAGTAATAAAAAAAATCCCATTAAAGAAAAGCCCAGGTTCTGTTGCCTTCACTGCTCAATTCTGTCAACCATTTAAAGAACTAAAATACCATTCTTTCTCAATCTCTTCCAAAAAAAAAGAGGAAAGAAGGGGATACTTTTAACCTCATTTTATGAGACCAGCATTATGTTGATACCAAAGTCATTAAAAAATGCCACAAGAAAAGAAGATTACAAGCAAATGGCCTTGAAGAATATAGATACAAAAATCTTCGACAAAATGCTAGCAAACAATACAAAATTTAAGGATCACTTAGCGATCAAGAGGGATTTATCCCTGGGATATAAGGACAGTTCCATATATGACAATCAGTAAATGTGATAGAACACATTACCATTTTTGAAGGACAAAAACCATATAATTATCTCAATAATTGCAGAAAAATTATTTTATAAAATTGAATATCATTTCGTGATAAAAATTCCCAGCAAATCTATTATAGAAAGAATGTACCTCAACCCATTAATTACCACATATCACAAGTCCACAGATAACATCATACTCAATGGCAAAAAGTTGAAATTATTTCCCCTAATATCAGGAAAAAGATAGCGGTGTCTACTTTAGCTACTCTTATGCAACATAGAGTTGGAAGTCCTAGCCAAAGCAATAGGAAACAAAAATAAATAAAAGATATCCCAAATTGGAAAGGAATAAGTAAAATTGTCTCTGTAGCTAACATGACTTTATATATAGGAAACTAAATACTCCAGAAAAAAACAAAAAAAAAAAAAGAAAGAAAGATAAAATAGAAACTGATAGATCTAAGAAACAAAATCAGTTAAGTTGTAGTATACAAAATTAACATATAAAAATCAGTAGCATTTCTACACATTAACAATGAAGTATCCATAAAAATTTAAGAAAATAGTGCCATTTACAATTGCATCAAAAGAATAAAATACTTAGGAATAATTTTAACCAAGTAGGTGAAATATCTGTACACTGAGAACAATATAACATTGATGATGGCAAAAATAAATGGAAGATATATTGTGTCAATAGATTAGAAGAATTAATCTTGTTAAGATATTCAGGCTACCCAAGTAATATATAGATTCAATACAATTCCTACTAAAACTGCTAATTCCCACTAAAATTTTTCACAGACATAAAATAAATAATCTTAAAATGTGTACGGAACCACCAAAGACCCTGAACAACCAAAGCAATCTTACGTAAAAATAACACAGCTGGAGATATCAAACTCTCTAATACCAAAGTCTATTCCAAAGCTACAGTAATAAAAAATGTATGACACTGGCATAAAAATAAATGTATAATCAATAGAACAAAATGGATAGTCCAGAAATAAATCCATACATTTCTGGACAAACTGATACTTGACAAAGGTGCCAAGAACACACAATAGGTAAAGTTCTTCCAAAAATGAAAAAAATTAAAAAACCCTTGCTCTCCACATGCACAAAAATTAAACTGCACCTTTATCTTATCCCATGCCTAAACATCAACTGAAAATGGGTTATAGATTTAAATGTAAGACCTGAAACTGTAAAACTGCTAAATTAAAACCTGCGTAAAATGTACCTGAGGTTGGTCTTGGCAAATAATTTTTTGATACAACCTCAAAGGCATAAGAAACAGAACCAAAAATAGACAAATAAAATTGAATCAAACTTAAAAGATTCTGCAGAGCAAAAGAAACAATTAACACAGTGAAAAGACAACCTGTGGAATGTGAGAAAATATTTGCAAACCACTCATATGATAAAAGGTTAACATTTACAACATGTAAGGAACTTAAATAACTCAATAGCAAGAAAATAATGTGATTGGGAAATGGGAAAATGGCCTGAGGACATTTCTTCAAAAAAGACATACAAATGGCCAATAGGTATATTACAAAATGCTCAATATCTCTCATCATCAAGGAAATGCAAATCAAAACCACAATGAGATAGAATGGCTATATCAAAAAGACAGCAGATGTGTTGGAAACAATGTGGAGGAAAGGGAACCCTGTTCACTGCTAGCAGAGGTGTTTAGAAAACCAGGAGATATTGGTCAAAGGGTGAAAAGTGTCAGTTAGAAAGGAGGAATAGATCTGAAAATCTATTTTGTGGTATGGTGACCATACTAATAAGGTATTGTATACTTAAAAATTTCTAAGAGAGTACATTTTAAATGTTCTCGACCCCCCAAAAATAAGTATGAGCTTGATTATTCTACCATATGTATGTGTATATATATACACAAATACCCATATTTATATATACATGTACACATATACACACACACATTTTGTATGCCAAAAACATATACAATTTTTACTTGTCATTAAAAATATAAACTATGAGTAGTCTGACATGTTACTCTGTGTGTGTGTGTGTGTGTGTGTGTGTGTGTGTGTATCTGTACTGAAAACATGAGACAGTCAAGGAAGACAGCTCTTGCTTTTTTCACTTTTATTTTAGGTTCAGGGGTACATGTGCAAGTTTATTATACAGGCAAACTCGTGTCACGGGGATTTGGTATACAGATTATTTTGTCACTCAGGTGCTAAGCCTAGTACCCAATAGTTACTCTTTCTACCCCTCTTCCTCCCTCAACCCTCTATGCTCAATTAGGCCCCAGTATCTATTGTTCCCTACTTTGCATCCATGAGTTCTCATCATCTAGCTCCCACTTATAAGTGAGAACATGCAGCATTTGGTTTTCTGTTCCTCCATTAGTTTGCTAAGCATAATGGCCTCCAGCTCCATTCATGTTCCTACAAAAGACATGATCTCATTCTTTATATAGCTGCATAGCATTCTATGGTGTACAGTTATCCCATTTTCTTTATCCAATCTGTAATCGATGGACATTTAGGTTGATTCCATGTATTTGCTCTTGTGAATAGTGCTGTAGTGAACATTCATCTGTATGTGTCTTTCTGGTAGAATGGTTTATATTCCTCTGAGTATATATCCAGTAATGGGATTGATGTGTTGAATGGTAGTTCTGTTTTAGTTCTTTGAGGACTTACCACACTGCTTTCCACAATGATTGAACTAATTTACAATTCCACCAACAGTGTATAAGTGTCCCTTTTTCTCCACAACCTCTCTAGCATCTGTTATTTTTTGACTCTTTAATAATAGCTATTCTGACTGGGGTGAGATGGTATCTCGTTGTGGTTTTCATTTGCATTTCTCAAATAATCAGTGATGTTGAGCTTTTCATATGCTTGTTGGCTACATGTATGTCTTCTTTCAAAAACTGTCTATTTATGTTCTTTGCCACTTTTTAATAGGGTTGTTTTTTTCCTGTAAATTAGATTTGAGTTTCTCATAGATGAAGGATGTTAGAACTTTGTCAGATGAGTATTTTGCAAATATTTTTCCCATTGTATAGATTGTCTGTTTACTCTGTTGATAGTTTATTTTGCTGTGCAGAAGCTCTTTTTGATTTTTTTTTTTTTTTTTTTTTTTTTTTAGACAGAGTTACACTCTGTCACCCAGGCTGGAGTGCAGTAGCACCATCTTGGCTCACTGCAATCTCCACCTCTTGGGTTCAAGTGATTCTCCTTCCTCAGCCTCCCAAATACCTGGGATTACAGGCGTGCACCACCATACCTGGCTAATTTTTTGTATTTTTAGTAGAAATGGGGTTTTGCCATGTTGACCAGGCTGGTCTTAAACACCTGACCTCAAGTGATCTGCCCACCTCAGTCTCGTCTCCCAAAGTGCTGGGATTACAGACGTAAGCAACTGCACCTGGCCCAGAAGCTCTTTCTTGATATAACTAGAGCTAAACAGCCAGAGTAACATGATTAGCATCTACCCTGCACCTACCCACACACAAAACTAGACCTGTAGGCAAGGCTATAAGATCTGGTTAAAACCTGCCTACATGAGTGATGGATTACTCTCCCTAGACTAGGGATGAAATTGGGAACAATGAATTTTCTGTGCTTTTATGTGGGCAAGAGGTGGGTTCTATCTCCTCTTCCCCTGTAAGAATGGAGATAAGCCTCTGTTCTTTAATGTGATGTTAAAGACACTAGGCTCTTACTCTCACTCTTTGAAAGTATAAATACATAATGAGAGCCGGATAAGCCTCACTGTCAGAATACAGATAAGTCTCCAAGAACCGGGCTTTATCCCTTTACATGTAAATATCCAAGGGGATAGATCTTTAGTCTTCCTGGAACCTTGGGAGTTTAACTTAGAGACTTAGTGTAGTCCATAACCATTAGCCCTCTTAGGTAGATAGCAGTTTTATTGTCCTTTTTGGATCAGCACAGTTAACTAGACAAATGGCAACAGCTCTGGAGAAAAGTATTTTGGAAAAGAAATGAAAACACTTCTTTATATTGTATACATCTCCATACTATTGGAGGAGGTAGGCCTTTTTACAGGAGCACTGAAACATTTTCATATTAGATATGTTCCATGTTAGTGATAGAATAGTGTGTTTAGCTTTACTGTGGTCTGGAAAAAGTCTTAATTAAGATGCTGGAAAACATCTCTTTATGCCAAGCAAAATCTGGTTATAATTTGATTTTTTTCAAGCCATAGAAGGAAAAATGCATTTACTAGAGTATTTATTTTAAGTCTCTTTGTAAGTTATTTTATCACATTAATGAATAAATTATTAATTTCTTGATGATGCTATTCTTTTATAAATTGGTTAGCGTAAGTCAGAAAAACTGAATGAGATCTTTTCTGGAAACAGTGATTAAATCTAACTTCTGGATCTATAAAACTAACAAGTAAATACCATATCTTGTTTATCTTTTTTTGTTTGTTTGTTTGTTTGTTTGTTTGTTTTCCCCAAGATAAAACTATCCTGAAGTTTGGTTGACTAGCTTTTAGATTTTCCCAAAGAAATAAATGTCTACATTTCTCCATGAAATGATCCACACCTTTCAGGATGAGTGGAATTTTTGGAGTGGTCATATCAGTCTTTATTCACACTATCTTTCTTACCTAACCTGATTAAAATAGCTTCTAGGCAAATATTGATAGCCCAGGATTGTCCTGGCAAAATTCGTTTGAAAAACGTCTATTCTACAGATACTACAGAGACCTTAGTCTCCCTCTGTCTTGTCATGAAAACCACTTCTCCAGCATTCAGGCTTTATGTTGCTCCTTGACAGTTCAGGATTATCATTTTTCACTTCCGGGCCTTTATTATCTTTAGAGGTTCCTGCCCTTAGACAGCTCATTCTATTTCCCTTTATCTCAAATATACTTTTCGATGTTGTGCTCGTCCTCATTGGGTTTATCTAATTGCTTTGTGAAAACAAGGTGGAAAAAGAGCTCATGTTTTTCTAGTCATGGATACTAACTCATTCAGTGACTGCTCAAATGTGTATCTGCCAAGTGCAATGTGAACATGCTGAACATGGTTCCTAATTTTATGTATCTAACATAACAATCTAGGATGATACATGTTTAAACAGAAGCCTCTTAATCCTTAATTGGGGGAGTATCATTTTAAAAAAATGGTGTGTGCACGTGTGTGTACGTGTGTGTATGTGCGTGCGTCAGTTCTTTTATTTTTAATAGATGCCTTCTTGGAACAAAACCCACATCTATCTGGAACTCTAGGCCTTGCACTCATAAACCAGTCATATTACTAGACTTGGATTTTGTCTTGTTCTCTTTTTCAGAATATGGCTTCCAAAATGCCTTGTTATAAAAGTAACTCTCTCAAAAGCGCGATTATTTTTGTATTATACTCCTTCTTTCAAATTATCAGCCACCATCCCTAGTACCATACAGTATTCATTTTCTATGGTAATAATTTTCTTTTAATCATAAAATGTGTACTCATTGAAGAAAAAAGAGAAAACCAACAAGGAATAAGAAATAATTATGAGCACAATTGCTAGCATTCCAGGCTTTCATTATTTATCCCAATAAATGTGAAAAGTCTGAAACATTATTTCTGTTTTCTTCACATTTTAGCTAAATACGACCACTTGGTCAGCTTGTTTGCATGTGAATATAATTCTGTATGTTCTTTCTTTCTTCTTACAGATGCTTCTTTACTGGTAAAGGAAATGCTTTGGGGTGGTGACACTGTGGGCTATGAGGATAATAAAAAGACATAAAAATATACGTTGCAATTTTTACCAAGAAATGTATAATATGAAACTGGTTTTCTATGAAAAGCAATTAAATATTTAATTCATATGCTTATCTTCTCCCAGACTGTTGAAATTATGCATAAAACACAGTTTTAATATTTGCAAAGAACTAAGAGCATTAACATACAATACCCCATAATGTTTGCCAGTTTTCATATGGTGCTTATTATAAATAGCTTTTGCTAAGTTAGATGATATGAGATTAGTAATACTGAATGACTCACCAAAAATATTTTGCTCCTCTCTGATTTGTGAAAGGAAAACAGCCAATTAGCACAATTAAAATGATCTGAGTCATATCAAACAAATCTCCTTCAATATGAGTTTCCATGTCCCTGATTAGATTTTCAATTTTTAAAAAAATTTTGATTGATATCATAGTTATACATATTTTTGGTAGTACATGTAATGTTTGGATACATGTATAAAATATGTAATGATCAAATCAAGGTCATTGGGATATCTATCACCTCAAACATTTGTATTTTCTTTGTGTCAGGAACATTACACCTGAAATCTTTTCTCTCTTTAATTAGTAAAGTGGTGGTCACTTAATTTGACATAAATTTAAACTTCTTTTTGTATCGATATAATCAAAAAATACTAAATAATTGAGTAACTATGAACAAATATTTTCCTTATATTTACCACACATCAATGAAAGAATGATCTAGAAAGCTGTATAAAACAGGGAAACTACCTGCAAAAACTCAGTTTTTCTTTTCTTTAACAAAAATAGCACACTGAGTTTTTAAAATATTATTGCCTAAGTCTTACCTTGGAGATTTTGAATATGTAAATACGAAATAAACCCTGCCTATGCGTATGCTTAAAGGACTCACTACAATTTCTGATTACAGCCAGGATTGAATTAGCAATGAATGTATTTCTAAAATAAATTTTTATAAAATGCATATTTTTGTTGGCCACCAAATCTGGAAAACAGCAAATATCCTTTCATGAGAATTAATTTTATGAAAACATTATTTTCCTTTGAGTCTGAGAACAAGTCAAAATATTCCTGAATGCTTTTGATTAGCACTTTATTGGAGAAATAATTACAAACAAGACTCTTTGATCACACTAAAGCAAAACTAGAAGTTACAAAAACAGAATAGTCCTTCCACTGAGAAATTTATAGACCACTTATTAGATATCTCTCGGATAAAAAGGAAATAGAAATTGGAATATAAATTACAACAAGAATGTTATATTTTAGAATTTATAAAATGCAAATAAAGGGGAGATAAGCTGTAAATTCATCGCACTAAACACTTTCATCACTCAAAAATAAAATAAAAAATAACTAAAATCTTTAACTCAAAAATATTATAAACAAGAATATCAAGGAAATCAAAAGAAAATAATATAAAATCATAAATTATGAGATATAAATTATAAAATAGATTTAATTAATAAATTATTCAGTTTTTGAAAATGATGAAATAGAAAACCACTAGAAAACCTAAGGGAAAAAAGAATGTACAATTATAGGAAATAGGAAATAAGAGGCAAATATCCATTAAAATAAAATATTATTTTTTAAATGATGTGGCTCCTTTGCTGACCTCTAATGAAATATTTTTGAAAATGTAGATGAGATGGACAATTTCTCTTTTTTTATTTCTTCTAAAAAAATTAAAACGGGATACACATGAGAAACGTACAGATTGGTTACATAGGTATATGTGTGCCATGGTGGTTTGCTGCACCTATTGATCCATCCTCTAAGTTCCCTCACCTCACCAACCCCCCAACAGGCCCTGGTGTGTGGTGTTCCCCTCTGTGTGCCCATGTGTTCTCAATGTTCAACTCCCACTTAGGAGTGAGAACATACGGTGTTTGGTTTTCTTTCCCTGTGTTAGTCTGATGAAGATGATGGCTCCCAGTTTCATCCATGTCCCTTCAAAGGACATGATCTTATTCCTTTTTATGGCTGCATAGTATTCCATGGTGTATATATACCACATTTTCTTTATCCAGTCTATCATTGATGGGCATTTGGATTGGTTTCATGCCTTTGCTATTGTAAATAGTGCTGCAGTAAACATATGTGTGCATGTGTCTTTACAGCAGAATTATTTATATTCCTTTGGGTGTATACTCAGTAATGAGATTGCTGGATCAAATGGTATTTCTGGTTCTAGATCCCTAAGGAATTGCCATACTGTCTTCCACAATGGTTGAACTAATTTAGATTTTCACTAACAGTGTAAAAGTGTTCCTATTTCTCCACATCCTCTCCAGCATCTATTGTTTCCTGATTTTTTAATAATCACCATTCTGATTGGCATGAGATGGTATCTGATTGTGATTTTGATTTGCATTTATCTGATGATCAGTGATGTTGAGCTTTTTTTCATGTATTTGTTGGCCATGTAAATGTCTTCTTTTGAGAAGTGTCTGTTCATATCCTTTGCCCATTTTCCTTTGAAAACTGTTATAAGACAAGGAAGTCCCCTCTCACCACTCCTATTCAACATAGTATTGGAAGTTCTGGCCAGGAAAATCAGGCAAAAGAAAGAAAGAAAGCATACTCAAATAGGAAGAGAGGAATTCAAGATGTCACTGTTTGCAAATGACATGATTTTATGTTTAGAAAACCCCCCTCCTCTCAGCTCAAAAACTTCTTGAACTGATAAGCAACTTCAGCAAAGTCTCAAGATACAAAACCAGTGTGTAAAAATCACAACCATTCCTTTACTCCAACAATAGACAGGCAGAAAGCCAAATCATGACTGAAATCCCATTTACAATTACTACAAAGAGAATAAAACACCTAGGAATAAAGCTAACAAGAGATGTAAAAGGACCTCTTCAAGGAGAACTACAAACCACTGCTCAAAGAAATAAGAGAGGACACACACAAATGGAAAAACATTCCCTGCTTATGGATAGGAAGAATCAATATTGTGAAAATAGTCATACAGCCTAAAGTAACTTATAGATTCAATGCTATTCCCATCATACCATTGACATTCTTCACAGAATTAGAAAAAACTATTTTAAATTTCATATGGGATCAGAGAAGATCCCGTATACACAAGACAATCCTAAGCAGAAAGAACAAAGCTGGAGGCATCATGCTACTTGGCTTCAAACTATACTGCAAGGCTACAGTAACTAAAACAGCATGGTACTGGTACCAAAACAGACATATAGACCAATGGAGCAGAACAGAGACCTCAGAAATAACACTACACATCTACAGTCATCTGACCTTTGACAAACCTGACAGAAAAAAGCAATGGGGAAAGGATCTCCTATTCAGAAAATGTTGCTGGGAAAACTAGCTAGCCATACACAGAAAACTGAAACTGGGTCCCTTCCTCACACCTCACACAAAAATTAACTCCAAGTTGATTAAAGACTTTAATGTAAAACCCAAAACCATAAAAACCCTAGAAGAAAATCTGCACAATACCATTCAGAACATAGGCATGGGCAGAGACTTCATGACAAAAATGCCAAAAGCAGTTGCAACAAAAGCAAAATTGACAAATAAGATCTAATTAAACTAAAGATCTTCTGCATAGCAAAAGAAACTATCATCACAGTGAACAGGCAACCTATAGCATGGGAGAGATGGACAATTTCTTAAGGAAAGGCAAGTTATTAAATGTGACCTTATTTGAGATATAATGTTTGAACAGATCAATTTTTTATTTGAGAAGTTTAGAAAATTTATCTCGGAGTGCTTTCTTTTTAGCCTTTCAGATCCACTCACCATGCTTCTCTACCCTAATACCTGCTCAAAAAAACTGTCCTCTTTGACTGTGTTAATCATCATTCTCAACCTCAAACTTCTGGTAGTGTTCTTGAATCTGACCCCATGCTTTTATCCATGTAAGGAACATGATCACACAATTTATTTTTCGAATTACCTCTAACAAAATGAATTGAAGAGCTGGATTTCGAAACATTGAGCCATCTTTGCATGCCTAAATATTATTTAACTATGATGTGCATTTACATTTTTGTCATGTTATTGTTTTCTATTTGTCTATTTTTAAAATTAAATTTTTAGCAATTTCACCATAAAAATTCAAACATAAAACATAACTATCACCCATTATACACTCTCCATAAATATTAATGTCCTATTAATTATTTTATATTATCTATCCCTCCCTTCACTCCACAGCACCTCAATCAGTTATTATTCCCATTATTATTATGTACTTCTTGAGGTAAATTTACATCAATTGAAACACACAAATCTCCTATTCTGTTATCAAATATGCCATTTTTAGCTACTTTCTTATATCCCATTCAAAAAAAATTAGCAACTCTGTTATTATTCAGAACGCCAAAGCTGTTTGAAATCTGCTTGTCTTGAAACAAGCAGATTTGTGCTTTTACAGTTTTCTAATATTTATTTAGTTCTGGTTATATCTTTATTTGTGATGCTGGATCATCTATTGGACTACATGAGAATACTAGTTTTCAAGGATTTTCTCAAAATTATTACTACGCTTCATTCACTATGAGCAAAAAAGCATGTGTTACTTAAATCATGCAGAAACATGTAAACAGTAATTTACTTTCTAGTCGTGTTTAATTTACTTTTCAGAATTTCAATACTGTCAAGGTGGAATGACACGTTCAAACTATTTTTTCATGTCAAAGGTCATAATCAACACATTCCAATAATATTATCTCTTTCAAAGTTGACTCAACCCCTTCACACAGTGTGTTGATCACAGTAGAAAAAATAAAGGAAGAGAAAGGAGCAGTCCCTTTTGCTAAAGAATACTTGTTCCTCCTGTAATCCCAGCACTTTGGGAGGCCGAGACGGGCGGATCACGAGGTCAGGAGATCAAGACCATCCTGGCTAACAGGGTGAAACCCCGTCTCTACTAAAAATACAAAAAACTAGCCGGGCGAGGTGGCGGGCGCCTGTAGTCCCAGCTACTCGGGAGGCTGAGGCAGGAAAATGGCGCAAACCCAGGAGGCGGAGCTTGCAGTGAGCTGAGATCTGGCCACTGCACTCCAGCCTGGGCGACAGAGCGAGACTCCGCCTCAAAAAAAAAAAAAAGAATACTTGTTCCTGTCCAGCATGGCTGAATACGGACTCAGAACGGGACAGTACCCCATTTATCACAGGTGAGAGAAAACAGCAATCTTAATGAATTTTTGTCAGTGTCAAGCAACAGTCTTGAAAGCACTTTGCAGAGAAAGGCATGGCCACATGAAAGTGCTCAAAATGTAGAATGAAGACTGTGGATGAGTTAGAGTGTCTACCCTGGCTGCCAGAAGTGAAGAGTGCACACGGTGAAGAATGCCTGTAGCCACTCCCACTAGAGGAGGCACTGTGATCAAAACAAAGACAGGCAAGGTCTGATACATAAATCACACATGTGACTCCAGCCCAAAGGCTGGCAACAGACCTCCGATAACCTAAAGCCCTGAAGTCACCCTATGTCTGACTTGAGTGTGAAACTGCCCAAATCAGCACCATCCTGGCAGCGTAATCTTATGTGATCATTTGAAAGAAAGACCACAGCAGCCAGTGAGAGGAATCTGTTCCTCTCACTAGAATGCCCTTCCCCAATCTCAGGCTCAAGGCAACTCATAAGCTCAAGTCTCTGAGTACCATAAGACAATCAGTTGAGCCTATACCTAGAGTATATGGTCAGAGAGAAAAACTGGAAAACAGAGACCAGAACTTAGAGGTCCTGGATGAGGATCCAGGCAATATGACCAAGATGTTCCTGCCAGCCCACATTGGGCCCAAGCACTGAGAATAGGATTTAGAGGGACCCCCCTCCAGCCAAAGTTTTAGGGTGATACTGCTTTTCATCATCTCTCCAGCAATGACATTTTCCCCTGGAGGTAGCAGTTGTTTCCAGACACCAAATTACCCTGGCTTACTCAGACTGAATATTATGAAGGTCTTTCAGAGGTGACACCAGCCTGGAAGCATCTCACTTCCAACATCTGAGCTCCAGCTTTGGAGACTCCTTCTTAGATGCTGTAGATTTGGGTAACCTCTACTTCTTCCTCTTTATTCCATCCCTAAGGGAGTTTACTTACTTGCTGATGCTATCTTGCAGTAACCTCAGAGGTTCATTTTTGCTCATTAAATGCTCCAGTACCCATGTAAACAATTTTCTTTATTAAATTCCCTCTATTGAAAGAACTAGTATAATGTCTGTTTTCTCGGCTGGACCCTGGACAGATACACCTATAAATCAGGGATAAAGAAATCATACATTGAATGGAAACAACTTTCTAATGTTGTTGAATATAAGATTTTTACTGTGATTTGTTTGTTATTTATATCTGAAAACTGGTTTCACTGAGACAGACCCACATTTTTTGCTCTCTTTGTAGATGAAACTGGCTAATTTATATAGATTGGAAAGCAGTATGAGATTGAAAATTAACATATATGACATATGTATATTTTTTAAACTAACCTTACTGCAGGAAAAAATTGTTGATATTACTCAATGTCATTAATTGACAAAATATTTTAAATATCACACAATTCCTGTTTTTGTTTTTCTGATTTCCCTACCATAATTAATTCAATCCTCTATTATAAAGTGAATTTTGATGCTTGACTCTTAGACTGTTGTATTTCTTTCAGTGTTCTTTAATATTTAAAAGCAATGAGATACAATTACTGAAAGATAAAACCTGGTAAATATTCCAAAGGTGTGATAACATAATTAACATGACTTTAAATAAAAGACTTTTGATCATACATGATTCAGGTAAGGTTGTTCCATGTTTTATTATTTTTTTCTATCATATATTGCCTTTGCTATATGAAGTGAACTAGAAATAAATACTAATGGGATTGAATATGTACCACTCCGTATCTACTATCACATGTGTATTTACTGGAAGCACTGCAGTACAGGATTAGTTAAGTTTTCATAATAAAAGGTGAACATAATCTATTCTCTAAACTGATACCTCAGTTATTTAAAAGGAGAAATTACACTCAAGAGTATTGAAAAATAACAGAGAACGTCTGTTCATCATGGTGAAAAGCAGTAACATCTTTTATTGTGCTTACTGCTATTTTTCTTGAAAAATGTCAAGTCAAAAGCTACAATTCTCCTTATCAGATGAGAAATATTTTAGATAGCACATTCTTATACGCTAGTACTCAAAATGTGATAAACTGTAAAACTGCACACAGAAAAAGTCAAGCATATTATCCTGGTTAGCAAGATGACCCAGATCGATAGGTGAGGATGGGAACATATAATTTGAACACTTATCTTACTCTCTGATTTATCCCAGAATGAAAAGAATTCTAATTAATCAGATCTCAACTTATGAGTATCAGGAAAACTTTTTTAGTAATTCATTCTCTGGCCTAAATATTTTTCTTTCTCCAAATGTCTTATCTTTGTATTCATTAATTTTGAAGTGAAAGTAGTATTCAATTTAGTAACTCTTTGTAGACAATCCTAATCTCTAAGTAGAAAAAATTACATATAATTTTACATTTCCTTCTTAATATTTAGACTATGCTGATCTTCAATAAATGATAAATAATAGACAATTACTTAGTATCACTTATAATGCAGAATCTAGTATTTCAGAAATATGAGCTGGATTATGTGAATTAAAGTTTTACATAGTAAAATGAGTTTTCCTACTATATATACATATATACATGTAGGCTTATATGTATATGTGTGTGTGTGTATATTTATATATATGTATGTTTAATATATATATATATATATGTATGTTTAAGCACAAGCCACCAAGGAAAGTTAAAAGGTACTTAGCTACATTTCAACTTATTTGTACACAATTTCCCCATAGTAGAGCTTGTCCTATTGCCAAATAGCTTTGCAACTGTAACTATGGGTTTCAAAATATCCATGCAGCACTCATCTATGCAAAATCTATGTCACAATAACAACAAAAAAAAGCATCATGGAAAAAAGTGTTAGGCACTAAATATTTTACTATGTTATACTCATTGTAATATTCAGTTGAAATGTAACTAATTTTAAGCTTGACCTACTCTACTAAATGTTTTTAATATTCATGTAATTAGCGGAACAAATTTACTCAACATAAACCCCTTCCTACTTACTGATCTCACACTATTTTGTGCATAAAATATTTAAGTTTAACAAAAGTGTATGGGAGAATCTGTACTTTCCACAAGAGCAAACAAATATACAACATCTAATGAAGAATCAAATATTTAACAAAGACTCAGATTCTTTTCATCTATCCCTGCAACAGGATGATATATTATTTATAAAATACTTTATAAGTGTATACTATACTATGGTACAGAAACTCGAATGTTTTCTATTTGTAAGATGATTCTGACTTCCTTTTCAATAGAACACCTAATAGATGCATTTCAGAAAGAAAAAGAAACTCTGGCTCAACTACCAGGAAACCAAACTCATTTGATAAGTTCTACTGAAGTTGAATGCTAAAACTTTGTTGATAGTCCTGGAGATATGTTCTCAATGGCCACAGGGATGTAAAACCTACATAAATAAATACTAACTTTTTGATACATGGCAGCATTGTTGCAATCATTATCAGTCTATCATGAACGAAATTATTTTTCAATATACTAAGAAAAAATAAGTATTAATTATATGCCCAAAAAAACCATGAACTGTTTGAACTACAGTATAATGTATGTTTGTTACCCTAGTAAATCTACCATTTCCTTGTACTAAATAATCTATAATCAAATAAGCATGACATGTAGGAATTTAATAAAAAATTGAAAGTAGAGGTTTAGGACTAAATGAATCATTATATTGTATAACCATACGTAATTTGTAAAAGTTAAAATAAAGGTATAACTAAAATTTTAAAGGTCTACTCAGAGACTTTAATTTCTAGCCAAGATGGAGTAACATGGCCTAAATTTCCCTCCTGCCTGAAATAATCAAACATCAGACACATTATATAAAACAATGTCTTGAAAGCCATTGCATATCAGGCAATGAAGGAGAATAATTACTATGGTGTGAGAAACAAACAACATGATTCCCATGGTTGTCTCAACTTATGGCCTTGAGAATGTTTCTAGGCCATAGTGCAACACGGGAAAACCCAGAAATATGGCAGGCTTCCTGTGGAGACTCAGATGAGGATCGGAGGAGAACAAAGTATTACATTTTGCTGAACAGAATACTGGAGAGAAGAGAGCAGCACTGAAATAAAGCTCTGGAGATCTGCTGAGGTATGCTTGAATATTCAGCAGAGTATATTCAGACTATGCATGTGAGGAAATTTCCAGAGGCCAGAGGAAGAACCTTATGGAAGCATTCGAGCAAACAATGCCCAATGTACATAGGACCAGAAACAGCACCTGTTCTCACAAGATAGACTGAAAATCTCATAATTCAGGGTTATCTAGTAGAATGAAGGCTTGTGCCATAAGAGCAGGGGAATAATTACCCATATATTACCAGATGCTCTGAACAACCCAAACGAACCTTCAAAACAAGGTTCACAAGGACAAATCATTTCCAAGCAACTTAACAGTGTCCCAGAACAAAGATCGCCAATGTTTATAGAGATACAAAAAATATCTAAGAAACAAAAAGTTAAAATTAACAATGTTTGCCATCTAGCTAAATATTACAAAGCTTGCAAATGAGCAGGAAAATACAACACAATGAGAAGAAAAAAAAAACAAAAAAAAAACAAAACCAGACCTCACACAGATGTTAGAATTTAAAGACAAATTTATTTAAATAAATATTTTTAACTAGGTTCCATATGTTCAAAAAGTTAAAGACATTGAATATATGAAAAAGGCCTGAAATGAACTTCTAGAGATGCCTAAACTAAAGCAAAAAGTGAACTGGATGGTGTTAACATCAGATTAGACATTGCAAAAAGAAAATGTCAATGAACTTGAAGTAGCAGTAAAATATTCAAAATGAAATAAAAGAACCTCAAAAATTGGAATAACATCAGTGAACATGGAGACAATTTCAAGCTTCCATTTGTGTGTGTGTGTGTATATATATATGTATATATATACACACACATATATATATACACACACACACACAGATATATGGAATATATATAGTTAGGGTCCCTATAACAGAGGAGAGAAAGGAGAAGATTAAACAAATTAGAAGAAGTGACACAAAATCTTGAAACATGTTTAAAATTATAAACTTACTGAACCAAGGGGCTCAAGGAAACTGTTATATTCAAGAAGTTCAAGCACAGGAAACATAAAGAAAACTATAACAGGACAAGTCATAGTAAAATTGCTCAGAGCCATTGATAAAAAGAGAAAAGTATCCAGAGAACAACAAAAAAAAATTACATACAGAAAACAAAATTAAGATGACAGTATATTTAATGTCAGAAACAAAGCAAGTGAGGAGACAGAACATCTTTAAAATATGAAAGAAAAAGCAAAACCTGCACAAACAAAATATTATACTCAGCAAAAACATCTTTCAAAAACATAGGCAAAATAAATCCTTTTCAGACATACCACAAATAATCACCATCATACTTTCACTACAAGAACTATTCATGGAAGTCCTTCGGACAGATGGAAGATGATACCATAAGCAAATACGGATTTACTTAAAGGAATAAAGAGCATTGGAAATAATCACTTGGGTAAGTAACAAGCTTAAAAGTGGGCAAAGTCTTTGAATAGATACTTCATTAAAGAAGATATGCAGATGGTGAACAAGCACAAAGAAGGATGCTCAACGCAGTTAGCCTGTAGAGAAATACAAATTAAAACTAAAATGAGATAACACTAAACACCTATTAGAATGGTTAAAATAACATTGCATACACTGGGTGATGCCACAGATGTGGAGGAAATGGAATTCTCTCACTCTACTTGTAGTGATGTAAAATTGTATAAATACCTTGGAAACAATTTGACACTGTATTAAAAGGTTAAACATATACCTACCATATGATCTAGCCATTCTATATCTTGGGATTTACCTAAGAGAAAACATAAAATAAACTTGTCCATTTTCATCAAACATTTGTAGGTTTATTTTCAGTAGCCAAAATCTGGAAAACACTTAAATGTTGTTCAACAGGTGAATGGATAAGCACTTGAGTATATCCATTAAGTGGAACACTACTCAGCAATAAAAAAATGAAATATTGATTCACAAATACAATGAAATAATATTAGCATAACTATTGCTAAATAAAAAAGGAGTACATACTGCATGATTCTACTGATATTAAACTCTACAAAACCAATAAGAATCTAACCAGTGGTTTTCTTAGAAATAAGTCAAGGAGAAAAGCAGGAGAGATTAATTACAATGGAAATAAGGAAAATTTAGGGTGGTGAATATACTTAGTCACTCAGTTGTGGAGATGATATCAAGATTGCATACACAGGTCAAAACTTTCACATAAATATATGTAGCTAATTGCATGTAAATTATACCTCGATTAGGTGGTTTGTTTAAAACAGTATTCTACTCATTTTTCTTCTTATGCTCTGTCAGTTACTTCTGTTCTCAATTGTGCACAAGTTCCACATAGAGCAAAGGAAAAGGCAAATAGTTGATGCTGATAAAGAAAAGTAAAATAAGAAAAAAAAAAAGTCTTACCACTTCACAATGCCTCTCTGCCTGAAGGATATGGTACACTCACTACTTTTATGTAATTGTGTGTGATGTGTATGCACGTGTTTGCATGTCTTTTTCTTAAATAGAGTTATGCCAGGTAGGTCAGGCCACCCACTGACATATCAATTCGTACCTACCCAGTGAATCATTCTAAAGGTCACAGACATTCTGAAAATGAAGTAGAGTCTGAATTATCTAACAAAGGTCCTTTGATAATCCAATACGGCATTTAAAACATAGCTAATTAGGAATAATTCTCAGACTCATTTAAAATATTCAGAAAGCTTCATTTCTCCTGAAAAAAAAAAAAGGTATTTCAATGCAAGGAAATGAAAATTCTATTTGCAAATACCTGTAGCATGCGTGCTTAAATGTATTGAAATTTTCAAATTAGAGTTTATTTCTTCAGATTTGAAACCTTCTGTAACTGAGCCCAGGTTCAACTGCTCACCACTGGCAAGCCAAACACAAGAGATGAGGTCAGTGGTAGAAAAAGCATGTTTATTAAGAAAGCCAGCAAAACTGGGAAGATGGTGAACTAGCATTCTAAAGTAGCCAGAGGGTTTTTATGGGAGAGGATATGAGGAAGAGTAGAGGGTTGGTATCAAGAGGCGACCAAGGACTGCAGACATCGGGGGCAAGCAAGGGTCTGAGGAGGTTGGGAACTTCTTTGTCCTTGGTCAGGTCACAACGTTCCTATAAATCTTTAACAAAACATAATTGTTTTCATGCTTCCCCTTTAATCCCAGAGTTGGTTTCAAAAATTATGTGATTGCTGTTTTTGCATATTATATCAGTGCTCTAAAATTATCCTATCAATGGTCAGGAATGAGTAAAGTCCCCTTAAAAAATGAAATTTATTATGTTAGTTCTTTTGCTATTTCATTGTTAATACCCCTCTGTTAAAATTCCAAGGAAAATGACATGGGTGGTCATGTGTGAGGCTTTTAGGCAAGATAATGCAATGTAAGACCCTTTCACAATATATCAGTAATTTATATCTTTATGAGTGTGATTCTTAGCCAAGATCATTTTTAATGACAGATGGAATATCTTGGGCTCTTCAGCTGAGGTAAACAATGAGCAGGGATAAAAAGAATCTGAATTCACAATATATAAAGTTTATCTCAAATGTTAACTATCTTAGCAACCAGTAAATCCAGAATTAAATTGCACAAGCAAAGCCAAGTAAAACATTCTTTTTACTGACAAATCTAAGCATGAAGCTTCTCAGATCATTATAGAAAACTGTAGGAGGAAAATAGGTATATCATTTCTTGTAACTTGCAGAGTTATCTGGGATTTGTTTATATCAATACTGTAACTTTATCAGGCAAGAAAATATGTAGATGCTGAAAATGTCACTAGCTTACCTAGGATAACCACTGAGAGATGTAAAAATTATTTAATCCAGGAATCATTACATTAGGAAGGTTGCATTATTTTAAAGTTATGCAAAAAATGTGAATTATATGGATGCATATCAAGATGCATAGAAAGAAAAAGAAACAGATTTATGTTTCCACAATTCTAAGTATTTATGTAAAATTTTCTTGAGTACTGACCAGAAAGATTGCAAGAGGAAGAGATGGAGGATAATTGCAGAAAATACAGGTCTAAAAATTTAACTGAAAAAAAAATACCTTTATAATTTAATCAGTGACCATAAATTAACTTTTATATATGTGTGTATATGTATGAATGTGTGTTAATGGATACAAGAAAGGTGACAGTGAAGAGGAGAAGAGGTATGTGTAAGGATTGAGATTTTTCATCAATATTTCCAGAAATTACTTCTAATTGGGTATTAGTCTTTTGATACATTGATAGAAATTTTTTAGAGAGATCACAAGATGAAACACATTTGAAAAATTCTACATACATGCCAGATACAATAAGGGCCTCGTAGAGGTTTATAATTCTTATTAGTATATTAAAGACTTATGTGATCCACAGTAGATAAATTTGCTTAAATTGTTCAAATCAGAATACACCATACTCATTTATCTACAGACATTTTTTTCGGAATATTTTAAAATTATCTTTTTGGGAAAATATAATTCTAGGATAATCTCTGAAAATACATTACTCAGTTTTTATACTATGACTCAAGTTGCTTTTCCATGAAAAAAGAATGGATCTGGATCAGGAGAGGTGGAAATTGATAGTTTCCATAATTTGGAGCTTTTGTAAAATAGTTATTGATGCATAATAGATGTACATAGTTTTGGGATACTTGTGATAGTTTAATATTTATATAACTTGTAAAGATCAAATCAGTGTACTTGAGATATCTGTCACTTTAATTATTCATTTTCTCTTTATGCCAGAAGCATTTGCATTCTTCCACTCCAGCTATTTTGAAATATGCAATCGATTCTTGTAAACTATTGTTACTCTACTGATCTTTTAAACACTAGGTTTTATTTCTTCTATCAAACTGTATATTTGCACTCATAAATCAACTTCTCTTCATCGCTTCCTTTCTGGCCTCTGGTAACTACCAATCTGTTCTCTATCTTCATGAGATACATATTTCAATTCCCACAGTTGAGTGAGCATATGCAACATTTTTCTTTCTGTGTTTGCTTATTTATATTACCATATATATGGTATGTTTACATATATCCTTTCCCTATAATGCTTTTAGATGTTACCTGCCATCTGAGCACTACAAGGTGTAGAGTTCAGGAGTATAAAGAGGAGCAGATCCTCCATATATTAGAAAAGTACAGTAACTCACATAAATTTTGTAAGTCAATAATAAATAGCTCTTACATGTATGTAGAATGAAGGAAAAAAAAAAAAGGCTTGCTATTTGGCCATAAGAAACAAAGAAATAACTTGTAGCTTTGAATATATTTGAGGAATATCCTACAGTCTTTGGTCCACCTTTTGAGAATGACTTCTGGAGGCCAATTTCAAAATATTAGACTAGATTGAGAATCATAGTAATTCAGTGTTTAGTAGTATCAAAAGTCCATCTGGTCCTGAGGTTTTACTAATTGATCAGTCTGCATTATGTAAGATATAGTTTATTATTAGCCAAAATGTATAAATATTTTGTTAATAATAACTGTTACTAAATTTATGAATGATTTTTTTCACAGATGTAACCAGATTAAAGAAGAAATAGCTAATGATATTCTTCATCCTTACATTCTGACATACTGTCTTCAGTGGAAAAAAAAAAGGGGGGGAAAGCAGATATTTTGCATTAAATCAAATAATTTTAGTTCTATTATTGGAGTATGTGACACAGGTAAATCATATCAATCATGCAAGCTGCAGAAAAGAATTAGAACGGCCGGGCGCGGTGGCTCAAGCCTGTAATCCCAGCACTTTGGGAGGCCGAGACGGGCGGATCACAAGGTCAGGAGATCGAGACCATCCTGGCTAACCCGGTGAAACCCCGTCTCTACTAAAAAAAAATACAAAAAACTAGCGGGGCGAGGTGGCGGGTGCCTGTAGTCCCAGCTACTCGGGAGGCTGAGGCAGGAGAATGGCGTGAACCCGGGAGGCGGAGCTTGCAGTGAGCTGAGATCCGGTCACTGCACTCCAGCCTGGGCGATAGAGCGAGACTCCGTCTCAAAAAAAAAAAAAAAAAAAAAAAAAAGAAAAGAAAAGAAAAGAAAAGAAAGAAAAAAAAAGAATTAGAACTCAAGATCTAGTAATTTATTTTAAGACATGCCTAACAGAGGTAATTACGTACATTACTCCATTGGAAATTTCTGGTTTTCCTTTGAAGCTATATAACATGTAGAATATTGAAAGCATGTGTGTCATCTTCTGTGGATTACTTGCCCTATCACCTTCCTCCACTGTATTGTAAAGTCTAGAAGCTTAAAGCCCAGTTTTCCAGTCTCTGCTGCCACAGTTCTGGAAGTGAACTTCATGATGCAATTGAATACTCATATAAGATTTTTTTTTTTTTTTTTTTTTTTTTTTGAGACGGAGTCTCGCTCTGTCACCTGGGCTGGAGTGCAGTGGCCGGATCTCAGCTCACTGCAAGCTCCGCCTCCCGGGTTCACGCCATTCTCCTGCCTCAGCCTCCCGAGTAGCTGGGACTACAGGCGTCCGCCACCTCGCCCGGCTAGTTTTTTGTATTTTTTTAGTAGAGACGGGGTTTCACCGTGTTAGCCAGGATGGTCTCGATCTCCTGACCTCGTGATCCACCCGTCTCGGCCTCCCAAAGTGCTGGGATTACAAGCTTGAGCCACCGCGCCCGGCCCTACTCATATAAGATTTTAAAAGGAAGTTATTTCTCTTGCCTACTCCAATTTTTCTACAGGTGAGTGAAAACATGGAGATCCACATATCAAGAGGATATTGATTGCAGCTTTCCAGAGTCTAGTCACCAGATTCAGATGTAGCTATGGAAGCAACAGTGGAGTTAGGAGCTGAGGAATGTTTTAGCCCCACTAGTTTCTATGGCTCCCTGTAGTTACTTCACTCCCACATAGCTACATTTCCCAGTAATTTTTCTAAGTATAACATTCCCTGTATTTAACCTTTTCAGCTTAAAAGATTTCTGCCTTTGACACTGAACTAGGACTGATACAGTAGAAATGACATATAACTAAAATATAGCAAAAAATAAAGCTTTCATATTAAAAATCTGAATACATAATAGAATTCAATAAAAAATAAAATAATGCAATATATAATAAAAATAAATAACTGAAAATTATTAAAATACTACAAACCATTATGTTGTATTTGCAATGCAGGTGGGATTAAAGGTACATTTATTTTCTATAAAATCTGTTGGGAAAATATTGGAAATAAAATTATGTTCTCCCAAAAGTGTCTTTGTTTTTTGTTTGTTAATTTTAACAATCATATTTATTTTTCCATTTAGGAGAGAACAAAGCAGAACTCATATGTTGTCTCATCATTAATATCAGTCAATTCATTTTCTCTCTTTTCCTTACTCTAAACTCCAGAGAGTAGATATTAAAACTGGCTTTTTAAAGTAAGAATTTTATGTAGTTAATTAAACTGGCTGCTCTCCATCAAACAGTTATTGACTAAAACTAGGATTACTTTAATAAAAATATTGGTTTACAAAAAGTGTAAAACGTCTAACTACTTTGAATATGTTCCTTATTACACATAGTTTGAGATTTAATAAATGCTTTGGATTTTAATGAAAGGATATTATCTGCTTAAATTTTGAAAATTATACATAAACTATGATTTTAAGAATTATAAGACAAGCAAAATTCTACCTTTAATAATTTGTATAATTATTATATACATATGCACACATATTTACTAATAAACAATCTACATATACATTACCTGAAATAACCCTCTTAATAATACTAATAAGTTGCTGTTTTACAGAGTAGGAAAAGCAGACCTGGCGATTTTATGTACTTTAATCAAACTAGTCAAGAGGTAGAGCTACAATTTTAGGACAGATAATCTGAATTATGAGTCATATAATTCTTTATTGCATCATGATTATTTATATTAAGTATCTAGTCTTTAAATTTTAGCTGACATAAAGCAATTATACATAAAAATAAAAGTTACAACTCCCAACAAGAAATTTAAAATATTATTATTTCAGCTCAGATTTAAGTTAAATTCTAACTCACTGAATAAAATTTATATTCATAAATATATATATATATAATATACTGAGTAGTTGTTCCTTCTTCTCAAACTCCCAATACATTGGCTAAATTAGATCTACTGGAAAATTATAATGTGATTTTAAGTAAGCTAAATGTAATCAATTGCTTTGTATATTATCTGAATAGACACTAGATTAGTAAAAAAAAAATAAAAATAAAAAATAATAATTTTTAAAGAAACTAAGAAATCAGTTAAGAATTAGTTATTGACTCTGGTGGCATGGGGAGAGAATGCCATGCCAGTGAATACGAGTATCCAGTCTTGATAGATTTATGTTAGATGCAGTAAACTGGTATAAAATGTGTTAAGGATTAAAATAATAATAATAATCCAGAGTCTTAAAGATTATTTCACTCCCCTTTTTTGAATCATATATTCAGCATGTAATTCTAATTTTGCTATTTACATTGAGTGGTGAAATCAGATGCCTGAGTGTGATGGAATCTAGCTACACGACATACCAAATGTGTGGCTCTGGGATATTAAACTTGTGATTTAATTACTGCATACATAATTGAGACTAGTAATACCATCAGTGTCTCAGGATTATTGTGGGGATTGAATGAATAAATATATATAAAGCTCTGTTTGCCATATATTAATTGGTTAATAAATGTTAAGTAGCTCGAAATAGTAATTAACATATAATGAGTTAATTGCTATAAACTAGGTAACAAAGTAAATGTTTAAATACATAATCATCTTACAAAGAAGTCATTGGATAGGATAATTTCTTTAAATGAGGACTGACAACAAAAAGCATCCCACCAATAATCGGTGACTGCCAATATTCCAAAATGCTTTGTAGATACACAAGATCTGAGACCGTTTACACACCAGTCTCTTGTAAATTTGGTCATAAAGATGCAATTCCTAAGAGGGTAACTACTTTGGGGATATCAAAATTTTAATTACTTTGTACATCTGCAAAGCTGAAGATTAAATTTTGGAAAGTAATGAGTAACCATACAAGGCACTATCTTCTTCTGTGATTTTATTTGACCCTAGAGGATAACTCCATTTTGTCACTTGATAAATTTGAGAAAACTTTTTTTATGGCATGATTATGAAATTTTAAATTCAGATTTTGTAATTTGTTCTGATCTTAATATTTTGGTACAGAACTATACATTCTATTTTAATATCAAATCCCCTGAGAATACCTAGGAAAATTTTCATGAGCTATAATAATTCAGTTTAATATCTATTGGTTATGTGATATAATTATAAATAGACTAATCCAGAAGGGGAGATGGCTATCTCCTTTTCCCTGACCTGACATTTACAGATGAAAGACTTCCACTAGATTAACTTTCCTGAAATGCTTCCACTCTGCTTCCAACTCCTTTCCAAGCGAGAGAAAATGACATCTATATGGATATGTATGTAAATGGAGGGTTTGAGTAAAAGGTGCTCAGTCCCTTCCTTTCTTTTAATCTCTCTCTCCTCCTCTTCTACTGCATTCTCCTCCTCATCATCATTATCACCATGTCTGTCATAGTTATCATTTATTATTTTCATCATTTTAACCTGTCTGCTTTCAGTGACGGCATATTCTATTCAGCTATAAGTTTAGGGGAGTGGGTTCTCCATGAGGATTGGGGCAGGAGGGCTGGAATTGTCCAGGATAGTCGGTAACTGGGTAGGTAAATCTTTTTTTCTGGGGTGAATGATTGGTAAGCTATATTGTTCACACATATAAAGTAATACTCCTCAATCTTTGTATTACTAATAAAGGTGTGCCTGAATTATACATCTACTCCTAAATTAGTTCTGAATTTTGTAAGAGATAAAATATCACTTCTCTCTTAAAAATTTCAACACAGCAGGATCTATTGTTTCTTGACTTTTTAATAATCATCGTTCTGACTGGCATGAGATACTATCTCATTGTGGGTTTAATGTGCATTTCTCTAATGAACAGTTATGATGACTTTTTTTCATATATTTTTTGGCCACGTAAAAGTCTTCTTTTGAGAAGTGCCTGTTCATATGCTTTGCATATCTGCCAGTGAGGCTGTGGAGAAATAGAAATGCTTTTACACTGTTGGTGGGAATGTAAATAAGTTCAACCATTGTGGAAGACAGTGTGGTGATTCCTCAAAGATCTAGAACCAGAAATACCACTTGACCCAGCAATTCCAATACTGGGTATATACCCGAAAGAACACAAATCATTCTACTGTAAAGACACCTGCACACATATATTTACTGCAGCACTATTTACAATAGCAAAAACATGGAACCAACCCAAATGCTCCTCAATGATAGACTGGATGAAGAAAATGTGGCACATATACACTATGAAATATTATGCAGCCATAAAAAAGAATGAGATCGTATCCTTTGCAGGGGAATGGACAAAACTGGAAGCCATCATCCTCAGAAAACTAACACAGGAACAGAAAACCAAATATCACATATTCTCACTCATAAGTGGGAGCTGAATAATGAGAACACATGGACACAGAGAGGGGAACATCACACATCAGGGCCTGTGCGGGGGTGGGGCCAGGGGAGGGAGAGCACTATGACAAATCCCTTTTCCACTTCCGCAGTTTGGACACTCAGTTTTTGGGGGGAGGTCTACTGGGTCCTGCAGGAGCAGGAGGGTCTGTGGGTCCTCTTGGGATTGCTGGTCTCAATTTTAGTGAGATAATTATGCACTGGTTCTACCAGTGCATATTTAGTACCAGTGTACTTATGGGGGAAAAATGAATAATTCAGCAAAAAGCAACTGCCTCTCATTTTCTGCACTAATTACTGAAGCTGCATTTGATTTTCAAAATGTAGTGAGCTTTTTCAGTTTTCCAAGTGTACATTGTATTCTTTCAAATACAGGATATCATCTCTCCAACTGCAGATGCTCCTTGACTTATGATTATGTCCTCATCAACTCACTGTAAATTGAAAATATTGTAAGTCAAAAATGAATTTAATACACTTAATCTACTGAACTTTATAAAGCTTAGCCTAGTCTAGCTTAAATGTGCTCAGAGCACTTACATTAGCCTATATTTGGGCAAAATCATCTAACACAAAGCCTATTTTATAGTAAACTGTTTAATTTGATGTATATGTACAAATAAGTTTTGAGTCCCATGCAATTTATTAAATATTGCGCTGACAGTAAAAACGAAAATGGTTGTATGGGTACTCAAAGTACGGTTTTTACTGAATGTGTATTGATTTTACGCCATGGTAAAATTAAAAAAAAAAAATCCTAAGTCGAGGTATTGTAAGTTGGAAATCATCTGAACAATGTATCCTTGGTACTTAGGTTATTGATTTTTTTTAATTCATCATATCATTTTTTAAAAAATCATCTTGATTAAATCTACTTTTCATTGCTCCCTAAAGATGTTGGAACCTAAATATGTCCAGAGAAATATTTCTTATGCCAGCCTTAATTAACACAGGATCAATATTATCACTTAGTATTACAAACTTATATATGGATATTATAAATATTTTTGAATATCATAACCAATCTCAAAAACTATGCCTATCACTGCATTCACAGAAACAACCATATGTAACATTATTTTTATGTTTATTCTCCATCAGAAAGAGGACCAAGGTGCACAAACCTATAATTTTCCTGTTTTTGAAGGCTTGTCTTACATGTTAGAGCAAACTAAATGTAGTCCTTTGACCATCTGAAAAAATCATTTGAACAGAGTCACATTCTTCCTGAGTATACCCTATAATTCTCCAAACGTAAGTATTTGAAAGTATTCATGAAATCAATTACCAACATAATTTCCACCTGTAAAATATCTCAACTGAGCTTTCAAGAGATTTTATCAAATAAATACTTAAATAAGTAAAATATATTCTTGATTTGTCACAAACAATATTGAATCTTAAAAGTTCAAATATATAGTGTATAAACTTTTTGAAACTGGTATCCTGACTACTAAAGAAAAAAATTGAATGTGTTGTGAATTTAATTTTAATTAATTAATTAACAATAACATAGACTTTAATGTAAGGTGTGGGGAAAAGAAAGAGAGATCAGCCTGTTACTGTGTCTATATAGAAAGAAGTAGACATAAGAGACTCCATTTTGTCCTATATTTGAGATGCTGTTAATCTGTGACCCTACCCCCAACCTTGTCCTTGCAAGAGACATGTGCTGCGGTGACTCAAGGTTTAATGGATTTTGGGCTGTGCAGGATGTGTCTTTGTTAAACAAGTGCCTGAAGGCAGCTTGCTGGTTAAAAGTCATCACCATTCTCTTAATTTCAACTACCCAGGGACACGTACACGGCCAAAGGTCACAGGGACCTCTGCCTAGGAAAGGTAGGTGTTGTCCAAGGTTTCTCCCCATGTGATAGGCTGAAATAATGCTAAAAGGTTTATGGAGATGTTTGCATATGCATCTCAAGGCACAGCGTTTTCCTTTAAACTTATTCATGTCACAGAGGTTTTTGTTCATATGTCTCACTGTCGATTTCCTCCCTACAATGATCCTATTGTCCGCCACTCCCTTATCTTTAAGATGGTAAAGATAATTATCAATAAATACTAAGGGAACTCAGAGACCGGTGCCGGCGTGGGTCCTCTGTAAGCTGAGCGCCGGTCCCCTGGGCCCCCGCTTTTCTTTCTCTATACTTTGTCTCTGTGTCTTATTTCTTTTCTCAAGTCTCTCGTTCCACCTAACGAGAAACACCCACAGGTGTGGAGGGGCAGGCCACCCCTTCAGTAAGGAAGTTAGGTTCTATCAATAACTGTATGTGAGACCTTTGGGAAATTATTTAACACATTTTGTGTCTATTTTCTTTATTCACAGTATGAGAGGTTTGGACCTCTTGGTCCCTAGTATGCCTTCTAGGTTTAAAATATTTCGTCTTTATAAAAATTTAGCTAAAATAAAAATCCAAAATTATGCAGCATTCTTAGTATTGATGGCAAAAGTATTAACTCAAGAATGATTCTGAATAGATTTTATGTTGAACATTGATACCTAACCTAAAGATTTACAGATTTAATTTTATAGTTTAGGTACTCCCTGGTGGCTTATTTACTTTTTTTGCATAGGGGGAGGAGAGGAAGAAATCTGTAGGGAGCATCTTACAATCAAAATTTTTTCCTCCTAATAACATATTTAAATCTGGTAATCATTACATAAAGCGTGCTATATACACTTTGTATCAATTTCTAATTTAACTTTATTTAGCCTACTGTATTTAACTGTGATTTGACTTTTCTGTTTTAACCAAAAACATTTTACTTAAATAGGCACTAATGATCTTAACCAATAAAGTTAATATTTTTATAGTTAGGAAAAAAAAATGCATACAAATGTAGAGGTAAAATGCTATTTTAAAAATTCTGCTAACAATTTTCTTTTTCTTTTCTGCATTATTTGTATTCTGAACTTTACTGCCAGTTGGCATTAATTGGTGATAATTGGTGGTATGTAGCTGGTAATAGTCATGTGATTATGGAACTGAATGAGATTACATGAAGAGTAATTTCAATTTTCAAATTTATGTGTATTAAAAAATAAGCCTGAGAAGAAACAGGCAGTTTGTCAAGGTAGTAATTTCTGAGGGATACAAAAGTTTTATATTAACTTGAAATCTCAACGGGAAATAATCTTTACATGCAGATATAATGAAGGCAAATTAACCCACACATTCCAGATTTCTCTAAGTCTTTGAGTACATTTATTTACATTCTAGTCTGTCTGAATAGCTAAGTGTATGAGGGATTGTAGCCTGTAGAGTTGGAAATCAGTGGTAACAACTTTTCTTCCAAGATAACATACACCTGTTATAAAAGGCAAATTAAATTGCTATTTAGGATCTACCAGTCATATAAACTTTAATAAAATCTGTTACCTTTTTGAGGCTATTGTCTTATCCATTTAAAGAAGATCCTAATAAGCTTTAGAAATTTCCGAAGTATTCCATTGTTAGTACTTTTCAATTATCAGAGATGAAAAGAGCCTAAATATTAAAAAATAAATAAAAACAAATAAATAATATATGCTAGTATGTGGAAGATAATCTGAATCAGTAAGACTTCATTTAATATAGAATAATATGAGAGAAGGAAAAATAACTTAGACTAAAGATATATGATAATTTTGACCTGTGGAGAAGCCATCAGTGAAAACTGAGTGAAGCAATGAAGATAGAGGAAAATTCTCCAAAGAGGTAGAAAAAAAGTAATATGTATATAAAGTGGTGAAGACAGAGAAGCATATCAAATACATGAAAAGAAATATTTAAAAGTTTTTACCTCTGAAGACCACAAGATAGACTCAAAAGTTGGAGAAAAGTACAACATGGAGAATCTTCCAGGTAAAACAGTTGTTAGACTCCTTGGTAATCTGCTTCTACTACCTTTGTCAGAAGTGATCATAAAATCTTGCAAATACTAGACCAAAATTAGGTTATAGAAAACTGAAACCAAATACTAGAGAGAAGAATGTAATAAAAGAATCCTTACATCTTAGTCAAGAAAAATGATTTGCTTAGAGTCTAAGAAAATGGACAAATTCAATAACTGTGGCATGTTACTTTACTCTGAGAAATCAGGAAGGAGATACAAAGAATGGATATGGGAAAATGACCTTCCTGTTTTTGAAACACGGAAGCTCCGTTTCATAATCCACAGGCCAGTGAACATGACAGAGAATTGATATTAAGACAAAAGCATTTTCGTGAGTGCCTACAATAGGAAGAAGTGAGCAGTAGACCTTGCATGTTATCACTCAATAATATAAAGCATTGTATTAATGCTTTATATCACTGTGTAGGATTTGTCAGATATATAATCCCTTAGAGGTTTATAAGGTTGAAGCTCTAAAGGCATATATATCTGACAGATCCTATAGTTAGTAAGTGGTAATGCCTGATCTACAATCTTGTCCTCCTGACTGCAAATCCCATGCTCTTTCTACAGCGTAAGTCCTGATATTAGAATGTTAAGTTTGTTACTCTGGAGACATAAAACAGTTATAACTTTTCTTTTTAAACTACATTGTAGACTGTCAGTTTCCTATTGCTGTGTAACAAACCAGTATAAAAATGAATGCTTTCAAACAATGACCATTCATTTAGGTAATAATTATTTCAGTCTGCAGTTTAGGCTATGCTCATCAGATTAATTGTTCCAGTCTCAGCTGGCCTCCCTCTTGAAGCTGGTGTCAGGAGGGAACTGTGCTTCTTCATGTTGGCTTGTTTGGGGCTGGGAAAACAGTGGTAGACTGGGCACCTGGACCATATAACCCTTGTTATCTAGCTGGCTAGACTAGGCTCAAAAGTGTTTTGGGAGAGAAGAGGAAAGATGAAATGACCTTGTCTGAGTCTGTCCCTGCCTCTATAACAAAATACCACAGACTGGATAATTTATAAATAATGTAAATTTATTCCTCAGTGTTCTAGAGGCTGGGATGTTTAAGATCAAAGAGCCAGCAGCTTTGGTGGCGGGTGAGGGCCTGGTTGTTGCTACTGAAATGGCATTTTGAACACTATGTCCTCATGTGGTGGAAGGACAAAAAGGATAAGAGAGGATAGCTAGTGCCCTCCACCTCTTTTATAGTAGCATTAATCCCGTTCAAACGAGCATACAGCCCTTATGGCCTATTCACATCCCAAAGCTCCACCTTCTAACACCATCACCTTTGTGTTTAACTTTTGACATATGAATTTTGGAGAGACATACATTCAAATCATAGCAGATTCTCAAGGTTAGGCTCAGAACCACAGCATCACTTCCACTGAATCACCTTAGCCAAAACAAGTGTCAAGGTCAGTCTGTTTTGTTTACCCCCTCTTCAAGCAGTCAAGGAATTCCTGTCCTAGGTTATTGCTAAACACACAACATCTGAGTCTTGATAGATGACCTTGATGGCAGCTCAGTGATCATGTACCCTTACAGCCTGGGGGAAGAGGAAACCACATTACTTAGGGACACATGGGAGCTGCTCTCTGGGTCAGAGGGAACCAGACGAGTCTATGGACAGAAACATTCATAGGAGTGCTGCGGGGGTCCATCCCACAGACCCTGACCCAACGACTGACAAATAACATACATTGACACAGTTATTCTGCTTGTCAGTCCGGTTTAGGGTCCAGGCCCCTCACAGACACCAAGGAAGGTTCTGTAAAGAGTAGCAGCCAGGGCTCTGATCAGCCAGCGAAGCTCGCATTTATTCAGTATAGATTTAATTGACAAAGGCTTGAGTCAACACACCTGTGGGTAATTACCCTGGTCGCCACGGCCCCCCCCCCCCCCTCCCCCCCGCCAACCCGGGTCAGGGCCATCTTGCTCTTGAATGAAGATTGATTTTAGGACCACATGAGTAAACAAGCTATTTAGATAAACTACTCTACATTCCTTTCTATCTGCACCCTAAGCTCTCTGGTTCCAGAAAAGAGAATCTGGCTGCCTTCAGCCAAACTATCTGAAGTTACGCAAAACTCCCCAGCCTTCCAAGAAGGTTTCCTTCTTTCTATTCCTATAATTTTACAATTTCTCCCACCATCCTGACTGAAACCCCCATCTCCACCCTTCGGAGGACCTTCTAGTTCCCATGGGAGAATGTAACTGGCTTGAGTAATTTGGTAAGCTAGAAGGAAGGTGAAGCCCATTAGGTTGAGAACCAGGTAGAGTGAACCTGGTCTGGCTGATAAAGGAACTGTTTAGACGAGAGGCTTGCCTATTTGGTGGAAGGTGTATCTGGCAAAAATTGGGGAACTTGCGGTAGGGTGTTGGGCCTGTGTGAGACTGAAAGATATCAAGAAACCACTTAATTAATTGCATATTACTTTCAGTCCTTACACCACACAGCCCAGATTGAGTGGGTAGAGAAATAAACTCCACTTGTGTAGTGGCTGCGTATTCCACTGATTTATCTAAACTGAAACATGTGTCCTAGAATTCTCTTTCCTGCATGGATCGGGACAAAGATTGGCTACTAGAGAAATCTGCATGGAACCTAGAAGGTGAAAGTGAAGCAGCAACCATGTTAATATTAGGAATGTGGGTGTAAGACAGGCACTTTTGCAGCATTGTATCAAATGCAAATTGTCACAGATCTGCTGGCTTCCCTGTCGAACTATCTGTGAAGCCATAGCCGGGCTTACATCTCCTCCAGGTTCTATGAATCTCTGTCAAAAACTGTGAAAGATCTTAGATTTTACTCACTTTGCAATCTAACAAACTAGCCTGCTACAATTTCACGGAAGCTGGCAGAAGATACAAAACTCTTGGATCAGAATCAAAGGACTTTATTATTTAGGACATAACAAGCAGCATAAACTTCATGTTTGTACTGATTCTCCTTGTTTTCCAAAACCCACACGGTCAGCCTGGAGTGGTCCAGGTTGATACTGTACATTGAAATTGAGAAACACTGGCTTAAAAAGGCCTAATATATTAAAGGAGCCACAAGCAAACCTTCCCAACCTACACACAGAGGAAAACAGTATTTTTGTTCTATTAATCAGCAAACAAATATGATCTTTGCCCTGAAAGGAGAAACTGTCTTTTCCAAGGCAGTTCGTTATACACACATTCTTGAGAAAAGAGTCTGGAACTAAAGTCATCTACCTCATCTCACAAAATGTACAGAAATTTGAGAGACACAACAGTCCTTGTCTTCCCAACAATCTCCTCCTCCAGCATCTCCCACTCCTAGAGAAGATATTTAGCTTCCTAATGAAGGGTGCCAACTTCTCCTATAGGTTACCTATTTCATCACATTTGATGCTTGGAGGCAATGAGAGGCAATGAGGGGCAATGTTGCTTCCAGTTTGCACTTGTGGGTTCCAAGTTAGCACTTACAGTTTCCAAGTTTGTCCTCCTTCTCCCACAATACAAGCCCATCTTCCTAACTGCCTGGCAGTAGGCACAAAAGCAACTGGTATACATAACCGCTAGAGGTTGAATGTGTCCCCTAAATTTCACCTGTTAAAAACTTAATCCCCAAATTCATATGTCAATGGTATTTAAGGGCGGAGAATTTGCGAGGTAATTAGTATTTGATAAACTCATCAGGTGGGTCCCCCATGATAGGACTAGTGGCTTTTTAAGAAGAGGAAGAGAGACTTGAGCTGGCACACTCTTGCCCTGTCATCATGTGATGCCCTCTGCCATGTTATGATGTGGCACAAAAGCCCTTACAAAATATGGCCCTCAACCTTGGACTTTGCTGCCTCCAGAACTGTAAGAAATAAATTCATTTTCTTTATAAATTACCCAATTTGTGGTATGTGTTATAGCAACAGAAGACAAACTAAGACACATAACATTGTTTAACCAGCTCCCACAGTGGCCTTTGGTCCAATTTTATTTAATAAATCCCCTGTTCCATAGCAATCCTACTGTTTTCACTTCTCCCATCAATTCCTGATTGATATTAATAGGAGAAGTTATGAAGTTACATTGCAAAGGTATTGCTACAGGGAGAGTTTGAGATGTGCACCACAGGGTATGAAGAAAGGATTAACTTTTTCTTTGTAGCTCCAGGTACTAGCATTAAGTCAACAGATTTATAGGGTGACTAATTTTAACACAAATAATATGAAGTTTTTCTAAAAGCCATAGCCATTCCAAGATGAAACTTGCTCCCAGAAACTAGTGAGTACTCTTCTACTTCAAAGTCAACAGGTTTAATTTTAATTAGTATTTAGTAAATATGCTAAAGCAAAGAATTAAGCATTTGTTATGTCATATACATCTATCAAAATATCAAGGACAGGCCAGGAGCAGTGGCTCACACCTATAATTCCAGCTGAATTTTGGGAGGCTGAGATGGGAGGATCACTTGAAATCAGGAGTTCAAGACCAGAATGAGCAACATCTCTCTAAACATAAAAAGAAAAAATTTAAAAATTATCTGGGTGTGGTGGTGGGCTCACAACTGTAGTCCCAGCTACTTGGAGGCTGAGGTGGTAGGACTGTTTGAGCCTGGGAGGTTGAGGCTGCCGTGAGCCATGATTGTGCCACAGTACTCCAGCATGGGCAACAGAGCAAGACTCTGTCTCAAGGAAGAAAAAAAAATAAAAAAAATTCAAGCATCGAGAATAATTATACAAACGCCAGTGTCTGGGAAATAGTAGATAAGAACCAATTTGGGTCCAAGAAATAAGAGATAGTGATAATTGATGTTAGATTTAACCCTAGGCTCTAGGACAGACTATAAAAAGCTGAGGTATTAGAGGTGTTGGCATAAAAATGATGTTAAGAAAAAAATAGCCATGCAATAGGATAAAAAAATGACAGAATTCTGATAAAAGAAAATAAAGCCATGCCCATAGGCAAGATGTTGTTAAATGAAGAAATTATAAAAACACAATTAACATCTATTTATAAACCTACCATAAGAATATACAGTTATGCATTGCATAATGACATTTCAGTCAATGATGCACTACTTATACAGTTACGTTGTCATAAGATTATAATAGAAATAGATTTTTACTGTGCCCTTTGTATGTTTATACAGGTTAAGGTACACAAATATCACTGTGTTACAAATGCCTACTGTATTCAGTATAGTAACATGCTGTACAGGTTTGTAGCTTAGAAGCAATAGGCTATATCATTGAGCCTAAGTACGTAGCAGACTATACCATCTAGTTTTGTGAAGGTACACTCTATGATGTACACAAAAGGACAAAATCTACTAACAGTGCATTTCTCAGACTATATTCCTGTTAGGTGATTCATGACTACATATTTCCCTTCAGATATTTTTCTATAAAAATATTGTACTATCTAGAATATAGTTTGGTACTGAGACAATTGTCACCGTAAGATAGGGATCATTGTACAGCCTCTTCCCCAATGGATGCCAATTTTATCGTGTGTCAACATGTTAACAGTATATCATTAGTTCTATTCAGTGATATAATAATGAATGTTTTAAAAGTAGCTGTTTTTCATGGTGTAGATTACTACCACCATGAGTTACTTCAGACTAAATCAGTCTTCTCCTGATTTTTATGTAATTACTTTGTGGTTACTTTGGTAGAGTCCTTTGTTTCTGTGTTACCGGACTCATTGGTTCCGAAGTGGGGTTGGTCAATGCTTTGAGGATTTCTGGGTAGAGGATGGCACAGTGGTTAAGAATCTCAGATCTACAACCACACAGATTAGGTCTGAATCCTGACATAGCAATGTACTCTCTGTGTACTCTTAGACACATTGTTCAATGTCTTGCTTCATTACTTTCCTCATTTGTAAATTTGGACCTATATAAAATGATTGTTGAGAGAGATTAAACTGCTCATTAAGACAGTTAGGACAGTACCTGATACAGAGTAAAAAATTTAGCAGGTTTTAAATATTTTTCCCCACTTTGTATCTTATTGTTTTCATTATCTTGTTACATGGGTAATTCTTAGGTTGTAATAAATTCAGTATAAATAGCATAGTCAGCATTTCTTCTTGAATCAACAATTTCAGTTCCAAAGAGTGTTTACTGTTTTTTTTGTTTGTTTGCTTTTTTTTGATACCTGTTTGTTACACTTCGGTGTTTTGGGTGCTGGTAAAAGAAAATAAAGAAGTCAGATAAGATTCTACATTCATTGTATTTTATAGGTAATAGTATATGAGCGTACAGATTTTAAATATATTATAATTATCCCTATGTCTCTTTCCCTCACTTCCTCATATATAGTGTTATTTCATTTTCTATTGCTATTGACTACATTTGCCAGAGGTTACCTCAATGCATCAGAGCCAGTGTTTGAGTTCATCACGAATCCTATTATTAATAATTTAAATTATACAATTCATTAATAAGTGTCTGCTATTCCAGGTTTTTCCTTTTCCTTCAATTTGGTTATAGTTATAATTTCATGAGTTATAAACAAAACAAAGTTCAGCTATTGTCCTTCTCCTTTTATTAAAATTATTTATGGTTTCAATTTTCATATAGTTTTAATGGGATCCCATTTGTTTTGATGTGTGATGTGTATATTGTCATTGTTTTTCTTAAGCCTCTAATTGCACATTTGATCTTTTCATGATTTATTAGTCATTAAGGAGAATGGTTTTTATTTCTTCAGGCTTATTGTTATTGTTCTATAAACTTATATAATTTTTATTTATCATATTCAAAAATGAAATCTATAATTTCTGACTTTTAATCTTTTTAAATTAAAATGCTTAGAGTTTATTTTTGAACAGAAAGTATTTGATATAGCTTAAAATACAAAAAAATTCAAAATGTGATAAAGTGAAACCTTCTTCTCCTACCTCTAATTCTCAATTACCAGATCCTCTCCTCAGGTAATATTATCAATGTTTTGTATATCATCCCAGAAATCATTTTGTATACATATATACACACACATATTTGGTATACATATGTATACATGTATATATTTTTCTTATTTTCAAGTATGGAAAGTACCATTGTTTTGCATATACCTCCACTTAAAATATATCTTAGAGAACATTCAATATTGATGAAGAATTTCTTCTTAGTTTTTGTGTTCCTGGCTGAACTGGCAACATATAGATGTACCACAATGTAGCCAATTGTTTTCAAACATGAACATGACATCCTTTATAATCTTCTGCAATTGCTAACAATATTGTACTCATTAACCACATACCTCCATCATTGCTTATGTGTGTGAGTGAATCCGTAGGGTAAATTCCTGGAAATTGGAGTTGTTGACCAAAGGATATCCATAACATATAATGCGGATGGGTATTCTCAATTACCCTCCATACATGTTATAGCAATTTACACACCCATAAGATATTTTTCAATAAAAATGATTAGACGTTTATCTTTAACGATCTGATAGGTGATAAACTGTATATCGGCAAAAGTTTATCTTTCCTGTCTTTCTCATATTATGAAAGAGGTTGAACATATTTTCACATGCTTTAGGGACCTTTTATATCCTTTCAGTGAACTGTCTTTTCCCAATTTCTTAGTACTGTGTTTAGTCTTTTTCATGTTGGTTTATGGGTATCATTTATCTGTAGATAATCTTTATATACTTGTTTCATGAGTTGGACTTTTATAATGTCTAGAGAAATTTCTAGGATATTTTGTTTTAATATGTTTTTTTAAGTATCATTTCCATTTAAATAATTTGTGAGAACTGAGGAATAGATCCAACTTTACTTTTGCAATATGACTGTTATGTTACAATAGAATTTCCTCAATAATTCAGATTTTTTTTTTTTTACTAATTAGTATGCCACACATATTTCAAATTTTACTTTGTAACTTTATTTAATTGTTTGCATGCCATTGCTTGTTCATCTTATTCATTAAGGAGTAGCAGGACATTCATTGTAAGTTGTTTTCATATCTAACAGAATAAGTTCCTTCTTGTTACTTTCTTTTTCAAAATTTTCCTGGACACATTTGCTAGTTTATTACTTACGTCAGTATTAACTTCACCAAAGAATATCCTGTAGCTACTTTTTCTTGAGACTGCCCTAAATTAATAGATTATTTTAAAAAGAAGTGGCATCTTTGTACTTCAAGTCTTCCCAAAGGAAAACATACTATTACATTCCATCAAGAGATTTTTATGTCCCTTACAAATACTTTAAAGTTATCTTTGTATAAGTATTTCGCCATTTTTAGTGTTAGCCCTAGGTATTTTATTTGTTGTTGCTACTTTAAATGGGTTTCTTCTTTCATTATATATTTTCAATGGCTTTTTGTATGTATGAAATTGATGGATTACCTATTACCTTTTGTCTAGACATCTTCATGATATCGTTTAGTGTTTGGGCAGTTTTTCCACTAGATCTGATGTTGTGTTCGAGGTCATATCATCTGAATAAAGTGGTAATTGTCAACCTCAGTTCTAATTTTTATAACTCTAATTTCTTATTTTTCCTGAAGGCTAAGGGTTTCAAATCAATGTTTTTATATATATATATATTGGCAATAATAGACATAGCTATTTTTATTTATTTTAATTGAGTGTTAATATACATTTTCTCTTTTGCATGATGTCACCCTGGGACTGAGATAAAGTTGGTTTGGTATGATAAGGAATTGTGTAAATATCTTTATTATATAGGTTTATTTACTGTAAAAAAAAAAAAAAAAAGGTGAAGTTTAACAAAGCATTGTCACTTATACTAATGACCTGTCTTTTATTTTTTTCATACGTTGAATTATACCATAGATTCATAACTAGTAAACCATCTTTAAGTCCCATGATTAACCTTACTTGTTCATGGCATATGAAATATTCTGTTTAATAATAACCTAAGATTTTGCACTGATATTTTAAGTAATTTTGATGTTAGATTTCCTTTCATTTTCTTGTGCGTAGGCCTCCTCATTTTAAATATAGTACCCACTTTGGCATTATGTCTTAACTTACACTTATTTTGTAATGTAAAGGCAAATTATTAATGTAAAGTACTGTTAAGAAAAAAAGTGGTCAATAAGCCCACTATTCACATATACCTCTGTTTTATTTTTAAATAAAAGTTTATTATTCATGGTTTAGAAATTAAAATGGTAGAAAATGTAGTAAAATATAAAGTAAAAATGTTTTATCTTTTCCATTCATCCTTAATAGTTAACATCATATTTATATTATTTATTGCAAAAAGTGTGTATACCCTAGTACAGCGGTCCCCAACCCACGTGGCCTGTTAGGAACAGGGCTGTCCAGCAGGAGGTGAGTGGCAGGATAGTGAGCAAAGCTTCATCTATATTTACAGCTGCTCCCCATGGCTTGCAACACTGCCTAAGCTCCAACTCCTGACAGATCAGCAGCACCATTAGATGCTCACAGGAGCATGGATCCTATTGTGAACTGTGCGTGCGGGATCTAGGCTGTACGCTCCTTATGAGAATCTGATGCCTGATGATCTGTCACTGTCTCCCATCACACCCAGATGGGATCATCTAGTTGCAGGAAAACAAGTTCAGGGCTCCCATTGATTCTACATTATGGTCAGTTGTATAATTATTTCACCATATATTACAATGTAATAATAACAGAAATAAAGTACACAATAAATGTAATACATTTGAATCATCCCAAAGCCACCTCCAACCCAAGGTCTGTGGAAAAATTATCTTCCATAAAACGAATCCCTGGCTCCAAAATGGTTGGAGACCAGTACCCTGGTATATGTGTCTCCCTGGAGGTACACCATTTAAAAACCTACACAAGGATTATATGACATATATCACTGAAAATATGTCTTGGAGAACTTTGCTTTCAGCACCTAGAATTCTACTTCATTCTTTGGAGTAGATGCGTACGTCTTTTGAACAATGGGTATTGGTAAAGAGAACCAACACTCTCCTTTAAATGAATTAAAACAGAATTGGGGAAATAACTAGAATTGCAAACTCTTTCCATGCATTTTTCACAAGGGAAATGGAAGACAAACCAAGGGAGAGTAACTATATATGACAGGATATTTGATATTTTCTAGATATTTTGAAGTTTACATTATAAACTCATTTTTTTGGCCAAGCACTGAAGGAGAACATTTCTTATTTCCAGTTAAAAGAGCACGTTATTTTCTTAGTTCATTAATTTCTATTGCTACTGAGCTACAACTGGATTAAGTTATCTATGTATTTTCACTATTTAGATATATTTGGAATCTTCATTTCTCTCTTATATGTGAGCTCTAAGTATAGAATTAGTTATTATGCACAATATCCTCATTAATTATAACACATACAGTTGTTCCACCTATTTCTGTATTACAAGATAATCTTCTGTTGTCTATTTGTCCTTCTACAATAGCTTTCCTTTGTTGAGTACTTAATTTTGAGTATTTTCTGGGATTTCTAAAATTTATCATCAAGATTTCCTTTTCAGAATGAGCTATGAGCTCTATGAGTTTTTACACATTTCAAGATGTTTTATTTGAAAGATGAAATATAGAAAATCACTGGGTCACGTGTAAGTTGGCAAAAAAATTTACTATACAGTTTTTCAACACTTTCCAGATTTAAATATCATTATAGAGAAATTTAAGGCAGGCTGACATTTTTCTCATAGAGACAATTTTATTTATTTGTCTAAGGGACTATTGAATTATTCTTCCCATTGAATTTCAGAAATTGTAAAAGGTTATTCCTGAGTGATAGTTTTCTAGCAATTTATTTTTCTTGACTATATACCTTTAAAGTATTTACATTAAAATCTCCATGCCTGAAAGGCTTTATTCTATTATATATTTTTATTTTGTGAGCTTATAGTTGTGATTTTTCTCTTCTTAATCTTCCCAATTATGTTTATGTTGGATCTCCTTAGTCTCTCTATAATATCATGTTTCAAATCATTTTAATGAAATTATTTTCCATGTTGTTGGGTGTGATTTTACAAAGCATAGCCATTGTATCCTTACTTGACTCTATTTTCTTTCCTCTTGATTCTATATTTTGTTATTTTTATTATGTCTCTCATCTCTTAACTGTTTTCTATTGCTTTTGTAGTTTTCTTTTAATGATCACTTCTTTATATTCATATTCCCTCTTTATATCTTTTCTTAATATCTCTCCTTTAATTCATTTTATGTGTATCATTCTGTAATTTCTTTGAAACTATGAAATATTATTTGTCTGGTATCAGAAGACTCTTTAGGCCACTCCTTTTGCAATATTATTTATCTACCTTTTGCTACATTCCTTTTCATTTGCTTAAGTTTATGTTCTCTAGTTCCATGATGGTTTATTTGTTATTAGTATTAACCTCTGAAAAATATCAAGAGGGAAAACAATGAAAAGACAGAACTAGAGAACATTTTAATTTGATGTTTTCGATAAAACATCTCTTCCCGAGATGATTATTGCCCTGAAAGGAGGTTTCTCCATAATTTCAGCCAGTTAGTGGCAATTACTAAAGGAATTCAGCTGTGATAATCTTGCAATTGCTGCTTCTCCTTCTTTTATGCCATCTCACCATGATCTGTCATATAGTTAGGCTATGAAAAATCAAAATTCAATTTTGACATGAGTCCAGTTTTTCTCCAATATGTTCATGCCTATCTGGATCTGCTTAGACATATTTGTGCATACACACACGCACACACACACACACACTTTATCCGTGGTATGCCCTCATATTAGCTATGCTCACTGTAATTCAGATTGGTAGGTGGAACCTTAAAGATGTGACAGTTACTTTACTACTTCTAGGAAAATGTACACCCACCTGATGTTTATTGACTTATATACATGTTGTCAACATTGTACTTCATATATATTCAAATTTATGGTATGAATTATTTTTCATCATATTTTTGGTTTTGAATTTTGACTTTATCTGCTTTATTAACATACTTTTCCTTGATTTTTATTTTTTGGTTTTAGAAAGTTTTAAGAATGGTAGTAAACAGAATGTTTGCCTTCATGCTGCCATTTTTTTCTCAAACTGCCTTGTAGTGATTTTCGATGACTCAGTGACTCTTTATTAGGTATACCTAGGCATTTCAAAGTTTGTCTTGTATCTGTACATTGAAATCAGTGATGAATCACTAAATGGTTTTGTTTCACTGTCAGTTTTTGGAACCTATCTATACTCAGCTCTTTGACAACTTTTGCTACTGTCTTGCAATATTAATGAAAAGATGCACGTCCATTTTAGAGTCTGTGACTTCATTTTAGTATTACTGCTATTATAATACTAATAGTAGTACTACTAATAGTATTACTAATTATTTTTTAGTCAACTGCTATAAATAATAATAAACCCAAAGAGTCTGTTTGTCTTAAGCCCCTTTTCTGCAAAACTGTTATCTTAAAAACCTTTTAATCATTACAAACAAGCACAATTTCAATACCAGAATTTATACTAGGCTTTACTTAGTATTATTAGAGTTCTCTTTAAAGTGAAAGAGAATATGTCTTGTTGAGAACAATAAAAACTTATAAGAAACAATACAGTAAAAAGTAATAAAACAATTTTGTTATTGCATTTAATACTACATTACTATAATTAATTAAATTTAACATAGCTTACTCAAAATTTTCTCATAATACATTTCAAAAATAAAAATCCTTAAAAAGATCTCTTTCTTGTTTAAAATTATTTTTCACTCTTATCTCAAAGAGCAATGCAAACAAATGTTTTATTTTAACTGAATCTACCTTTAAATGATCTTAAAATTGCCAGTTTTGCAGTTTATACAAAGAAAGGTCACTTAAAGTATCCACCTTAAAACAAAATTTAATAAGACTCTTGCCACTACCACAGGAAACAGGAACACTTAAGCAACCATGCTAAAAGTCATTTATTTAAACATTCATTTTCTCACAGATACAGGAAATGAAATGCAAACAAACTAAATATAGGTTTTTTAATCTAGGCCTCAGCAGTCTGTACATTCAGAAAAAAAAATGTTATTGCTACTTCAGTGAGTAGAACATGAAAAGTGAAATTATGAATGAAGAAATGTGTATAAATGATGAAACACTTTATTATATTTCTTAACATAAAATGTCATAAAATGTAATATAGATAAATATTTTGTGGCTTTAATAGACTCTAATATAAAGCAAAAGGCCTGGGACTGGAGAAGAGATTTCCAGAGGAAATCTTATTTCTTCACTAATGGCATAGCTTAGTATGATTACTTGAATTACTGTGAAATTAAGTTATTTTTAAACTTTTGCTACTTTCTTTTTTCTACTACATTTCACATTTTCTTTGATGGAGGCTGGTTACTACATAAGCACAGATAGTAATAAAAATAACCATATTCCTTATTTCCAGAATTGGTAAAACATTAAATGAGAATTAAACCAGGAAATCAGGTAGTATGCTTTGCTTTATCATTTATTTTCTTATTATATTGAGTTTTCTAACAGTCCCTGTTTAGAAGCAAACACTGTCACTGTCTTGTTCTTCCTTTCTATATTCTTGTAATTCTTGGTTAATAGGTTAATTGATATGAGGAAGGAGGAAATGCATGAACAGGTCCACATAGATATGAAAATCATATTTTTGAAGATTATTTGCAAATATATCACTGAACAGATTCTCAGCACCTATGTGTAAATATGGTGTGTGTGTGCATGTGTGTGTATGTGTGTGCTCACCCAAGGGTAATTTGGTATGAACTGATGTCAACTCTCGATTTGCAAAGAAGATTTTGAACTCGACAACAATAATGCAGGCCTCCTGAAAGTAAAAAGCTATTGATTTTACTAGGTCTTAAGTAAGACTCTCAATAACATGCATTTTCATTTTCAAAAAGTATATTTAATAATTTATACATCCTCAAAAAATGAAGTATGAAAGTGTAAGTTTAAAGACAGATGTTAAAATCAAAAGACATTCATGAATTTATAGAAAAAATACCAATAAGGCAAAGAGATTCATTAAATAATAAATGTATAAAATATTCATTCAATGCTTAACTAGAAAACAGTCTTTTGAAGAGAGATTTTCAAACAGATTTAGGATCTGCAGAATGAGTGCATAAAGTTGGATATTAAAACAGGAAAATAGAGAACATAATATGTATGCTTCATGGTTATTCCTCTAATGATTATGGAGTCAAGGATATATCTGAACCAGTAACTATAGGAATGGTAGAATTTCACCAGAAAGAGAAGAATGAACAAATTATTCTAGGTTGACAAAATAGCAAGAGTAAAAGGATGTAGGAGCAATAAAGAGAGGAGTCACAGAACATACTGAAGTTTGTAAAGGGCCCCAGATTCCAACTGCAACAACGAGAAAAAAAGCAGGCTAGAGATTTGGGTTATGACTAAAGTAGAGGTCTTACAGTTCAAATGAATGAAATAATTGTGTTCTTTTGCAAAGTGTCTGTTCATGTCTTTTGCCCACTTTTTAAAGGGGCTGTACAGGTAGGCAACTACATGAAAAATAGCTTAACATCCCTGATCATTAGGGAAATGCAAATCAAAACCACAATGAGATATCATCTCACCAAAGTCAGAATGGCTACTATTAAAAAGTCAACAAATAACAGATGCTGGTGAGGTTGTGGAGAAAAGGGAACGCTTATACAATGTTGGTAGGAGTATAAAGTAGTTCAACAATTATGCAAAGTAGTGTGGTGATCTGTCAAAGAGCAGAAAACAGAACTTTCATTCACCCCAGCAATCCCATGACTAGGAATATAAATCATTCTACCATAAAGACACACACATGCACAGGTTCACTGCAGTGCTATTCTCAATAGCAAAGACACAGAATCAACCCAAATGCCCATCGATAGCAGAATGAATAAAGAAAATGTGGTACATATACACCATAGAATACTGTGCAGCCAGAATAAAGAACAAGATCATGTCCTTTGTGGGAACATGAAAGTAGCTGGAGGCCATTATCCTTAGCAAACTAATGCAGGAACAGGAAAAAAAAAAAAAAAAGAAAACAAATATCCCATGTTCTCATTTATAAGTGAGAGCTGAATGATGAGAACATATGGACACAGAGAGAGGAACAACAGACACTGGGGCCTACTTGAAGGTAGAGACTGGGAGGAGGAGAGGATCAGAGCAGATAACTAATGGGTACTAGGCTTAATACCTGGATGATGAAATAACCTATACAACAAACCCTCATGACAAAGTTTACCTATGTAATAAATCTGCACATGTATCCCTGAACTTAAAAAAAAGGTAAAAACAAAGTTCTTAGAATGGTAACCACCATAGGACATGGTACAATAAATATTAACTATTACCATTGCTTGTGGTCTAGGGACTTATGCTGGATTTGAGGAGCCAAGAGATCATATATTTACTTGAAATGTCCAGCAATTAATTAACAATTTGAATTTGGAAATGAATATCAGCTATTTTGTCATAATAAGTCTCTATAAGATTATACTTTTCAAAACTGTTTTTAAAAATTCTTATTTAAAAATAGATTTGACAGTAATATTCATGAAAATGGAATTTGTTGAAACTTTTTGAATCAATGAAACAGACAAAACTATTGATCAGTAAATCTTGTGCATTTAGACAGATAGGTCTTAAGGAAAGCTGCCAAAGAGGAGACATGGAAATAATCATCAGAGACGGAAGAGAATTGAGAGTGCACGTTGTTTTGCAGCAAATTGGAGATGATAATAACTAACCAGATGAAGTCAATGCCTCCAGATGTTGTGGAGACATCCCTGAAGGAGACAGAAATTGAAGACAAGAAGTTTTCAATACCCTGTCAGGTGCAGTGACTGATGATGAAATAGAGGTAATGAGTTTACTCCACTTTTTCATTAAGCTTTGAAGGAAGTAAATGGCAAATTTACTTCAGAAGTAAGCTCAGTTAGAATGTTAATCAATTCATAGAAAACAGAAGTAAGCATAACCCATCAGCCATGTTAGTCTCTTAGTTTAATAGCACTTGAGTGACCTGGAAGTCCACTCCACTTTAGCCTTCCCACAACGCACTCCACTCTGTCATCTCCTTGAACAGCTCTATTTAAATGCTAAATATAAACTCACTCTTTTGCCAAAAAGACTCCTCTTTCTCTTCTGATTCTCATTGCATTGATTCTTTTATTAACAAGGACACTCCTAATTTTCCTCTGTATATCAGTCTCTTCTAATCCATATTTTTAATCTTAGTCAACTAAGATATCTAGTCCAACACATCTGGCAAAAAATCATAGGCTCCATTTCTTCATTTTCTATTACTCCACTCAGTTTTTAAAATGTACCACTTAATTAAACCAATGCTGCTTCTCTACACTTTGGCATAGGATGCTTTAGAAAATGACACAGTAGCAGCTGGGTGTGGTGGCTCACGCCTATAATCCCAGCACTTTGGGAGGCCGAGGTGGGCGGATCACGAGGTCAGGAGATCGAGACCATCCTGGCTAACACGGTGAAATCCCGTCTCTACTAAAAACACACAAAAAATTTAGCCGGGTGTGGTGGTGGGCACCTGTAGTCCCAGCTACTTGGGAGGCTGAGGCAGGAGAATGGCATGAACCCTGGAAGCAGAGCTTGCCATGAGCTGAGATGGCGCCACTACACTCCATCCAGCCTGGGAAACAGCGAGACTCTGTCTCAGAAAAAAAAAAAAAAAAAAGAACATGACACAGTAGCAAAAGTTGATAGCATGATGAAAAAAATTAAAGCTTCCAAAGCCAACTTCAAAGCTGCCTCCTGATCTTCTTAGGTTTCTATAATCATATTCTTCTCATTTGTACAACAAATTTTATGAGTATCAATTTCATCAATATAGTATCTTGAATGCCTTTTCTACTATTCACTCCCTTATCATTCAGATTATCTTCCTAGTCAAAATTTGAGTTTTCTTAACTTATTATTTAGTTCTCACACAATGCTTGATAGTTTTTTTTTTTCTTAAGTGCCTTTGAAATACATTTTTTATGTATGTATTAACTCATTTTGGATACTAAATCAAGAAGGCAAGTATCAATCTTTCATTATACTTTATTTTCTTTCAGAAGCTTTTAATATTTATTACTAGGACTTCCTTAAATATTGCCTCCTGTGACAATAAACTCCAGGGCTTGCTCTAACCTATGTTGCTGTTTTTCACATTCTACTTTGCAGACTTCTTTTCTTCTGCCTGTGTCTTAAATGACATTGTTCCCCAAGACCTGTATTAGATTCCTGTATTTTCCCTACTCCTCTTGGATAATCTCATTCATCATCAGAGTTTCAATGAATATTATAAGCAAGTTACATCCAAATCTATAGCATATCACCAGTTCTCCTGCCCATATCCATATATAAAATGATAACTTGATAATTCCACTTGTGTTGACACACAGACACTTCAAATTCATTATGTTCAAGACTGACCTATCATTTTACCACTAAAACCTTTATCAAATTCTGAGTTGCCAATCTCAATGAAAGCTATCTAACTTTCTACTCAGTTTGGCCCCTACTTACCTACCTAGAATCATCTGTTGTTGAGGTTTACACTGTAAAATGAAATACATCAAACTTTCACTCTTTTGAATGTGCAATGTAATTTCTAGCATCTGGATCTCCCTCCACACATAACACTCTTATGTTTGTCTCCTTATTTTTTAAACTCTAATAATCCTTTAGGTTTCAGAGTAGTTGTTTCTTATTGGAAAATTCCAAAACCAGTAGTTGGCAACTGACTCTCTCCTTTTGTTCCATAGTGCTTATTCTAATTTTCTGTCATTTCCTTTTAACTTATCTTCATCCCTTACTAAAATCTAAACTACATGTAGGTCTAGATCATTTTTACTTGTCATTGTATTCAAAGCACCTATATAAATACTCTAAAAAGATTTAATAAATCAATAGATTCACTCATGAAAGACCAAATATACAGAAGAAAAAAGTCTGAAAGGAAGGGAACAAATGATACAAATAAAGAGATTATATTTTCCTTAACAATCCTGATGAGTACTTCATGCTCCTATAGTAACTAAGACTCATGTGATTTTCAAATGGAATCATAGGTGTCCTATAGAGATCCCATCCACATTTTAGATGAGGGCATGCAATTCTGCTTGTCTGGCATGGTTCTCAACTGTGAATGCTTTTGTCTCTTAGTGGACATTTAGCAATGCTGGGAGATATTTTTGATGGTCCCATCTGCAGATGGTGGGGGAAGTGGCTACTGGCATCAAATAGCTAGGGGCCACGGCTTCGGGAAAACATCCTACAACGCACATGGGAGACACCACCTCAAGGGTTTATCCAAACCCTACATGATCATAATGCCAAGATATTGTGGTATAAGGCCTGAAATTAATATTATCTGCTGCCTTGACATATGATAAAATTGAGAGAGGTTTTAATATTGCCCTCCCCTCTGCTTTGGTAAATGAGATCCCTTAGCTAAAAGAAATTTCTTCTTGTGAATTGTAATTCCTGCCTAGTCCTGTGTAGTGGATTCATTGGTAGCCTGTAGATTGATTCACATGAAACAATAACATCCTTCTGCAGGGCCTAGGGGAAACCTTAGTCTCTTGATACTAAAAAATCTGCCTCCTAAATCCTCCTATTGTTCACTCTTTTCCCTGAGAGCATCCATTGTGTGGTCCTGCATAGTAAGTGTTCTCATCTCCTGAGCTGTGACTGTAAGTAACTAATAAACTATGGTCTGTCTCATTTGTCCAGGATCAGTTGTCACTGTTAAGCTCTCCTCATAACCTTAGGGCAGGAAGCCCTCTCTCATCAATGAAATGAAGAGTTGATGATCAAAAGAGGATGACACACATAAACAGAACTAAAAATAAAAACCATCTCAATAGTCATGGAAGAACCTTTTAATAAAATCCAACATCCCTTCATGATAAAAACCCTCAACATACAAGGCATCGAAGGAACATGTCTCAAAATACTAAGAGCCATATATGACAACCCACAACTAACATCCAACTGAATGGGTAAAGCTGTAAGCATTCCCCTTAAGAACAACAACAAGACAAGAATGTGTACTCTCACCACCCCTATCCAACACAGTAATGGAAGTTCTTGCCAGAGCCATCAGGGAAGAGAAAAAAATAAAAGGCATCCAAATAGAAAAAGAAGAAGCCAAATTATCTCTCTTCATTCATTATATGATTCTATACCTAATAATCCCCAAAGATTCCATCAGAAGGCTCCTAGAACTGATCAATAATGTCAGGAAAGTTTCAGGATATAAATCAAATTACAAAAATTAGTAGCATTCCTCTACACCAATAAATTCCAAGCTGAGAGCCAAATTAAGAATGCAATCCCATTTATAATTGCCACAAAATAAGATACCTAGGAATACATCTAACTAACATGAAAGATCTCCACAATAATTATAAAACAGTGCTGAAAGAAATCATAGATGATACAAATGAATGTCAATTGTTTGTAATGCCAATCGTGACACAAATGAATGGAAAAACATCCCATGCTTTTGCACTGGAAAAGGCAATACCATGAAAATGGTCATAGTACCCAAAGAAATCTACAGATTTAACACTATTCCTATTAAACTGCCAGTGTCATTTTTTACAGAACTGAAAAATAATCTAAAATTCATATGGATTTGAAATAGAGCCCAAATAGACAAGGCAATCCTAACAAAAGGATCAAAGTTGGAAGCATCAAATTACCCTACTTTAAACTACATACTATTAGCCTACAATAACCGAAGCGGCATGGTACTGGAACAAAAACAGACACATAAACCGATAAAACAGAATAGAGAAGGCAGATATAAAGTCACACACCTACAGCCATCTGATCTTTGATAAAGTCGACATAATAAGCAACAGAGAAAGGACTCCCTGTTCAATAAATGGTGCTAGGATGGCTGACTATCCATACGCAGAAGAATGAAACTGGATCTCCACCTTTCACCATATACAAAAGCCAACCCAAGAACTCAAGATGGATTAAAGATTTAAATGTAAGACCTTAAACTAGAGGAAAACCTAGGAAATACCATTCTGGACAATGGCCTTGGGAAATAATTTATGACTAAGTCCTCAAAAGTAACTGCAACAGAAACAAAAATTGACAACTGGTATCTAATTAAACTAAAAAACTTCTGCGTAGCAAAAGAAACTGTCAACAGAGTAAACAGACAACCTACAGAATGGAGGAAAATATTTGCAAACTACGTATCTGACAAAGGCACAAATCTAGAATCAATAAGAAAGTTAAAAAAATCAACAAGCAAACAAACAAATGATCCTATTAAAAAGTGGGTCTCTAAAGAGGACAAACAAGCAGCCAAAAACATGAAAAAATGCTCAGCATTCACTAATAATCAGAGAAATGCACATCAAAACCACAATGAAATACCACCTCACACCGGTCAGAATGACTATTGTTAAAAAGTCAAAAAATAACAGATGCTGGTGGGGTTGCAGAGAAAAGGGAATGCTTATTCATGGTTCATGAGAATGTAAATTATGCCAGCCACTGTGAAAAGCTTGGAGATTTCTCAATTAAAAAAATAAGAAAAGAAACTTAAAACAACTACCATTCAACCCAGCAATTCCATTACTAGGTATATATCCAAAGGAAAATAAATTGTTCTGCCAAAAAGACACATGTACTGGTATGTTCATTGCAGCACTATTCACAATAGCAAAGACATGTCAAACTAGATGTCCATCAACGGTGGACTGGATAAAGCAAATGTGGTAAATATATGCCATGGAATATTACATAGCCAGAAAAAAAATAAAATTATGCCCTTTGCAGCCACATAGATGCAGATGGAGGACAATATTCTAAGCAAATTGACACAGGAATAGAAAAAAAAATACCACATGTTCTCATCTGCAACTGGGAGCCAAGCATTGGATACACACAGACATAAAGATGAGAACAATAGACATGGGGACTATTTGGCAGTAGGGAAGTGGAGGAAGAGCTGAAAAACTACTTATTTGGTACTATGCTCAGTACCTGGGTATATTAGGGATCTCTAGAGGAACAAGACTACTAGGATAGATGTATATATGAAAGGGAGTTTATTAAGGAGTACTGATTCACACAATCACAAGATGAAGTCCCACAATAGGCTGTCTGCAAGCTGAGGAACAAGGAAGCCAGTCCAAGTCTCAAAACCCCAAAAGTAGGGAAGCTGACAGTGCAGTCCTCAGTCTGTGACTGAAAGCCCTAGAGCCCCTGGCAAACCATTAGTATAAGTCCAGAGTCTAAAAGCTGAAGAACTTGGAGTCTGATGTTTAGGGCAGGAAGCACCCAGCATGGGAGAAAGATGGAGGCCAGAAGACTCAGCCAGTCTAGTCCTTCCACGTCCCTCTGCCTGATTTTATCCCAGCCATGCTAGCAACTGATTAGATGGTGGGCCTGCCTCTCCCAGTACACTGACTCAAATGTTAACCTCCTTTGGTAACACCCTCACAGACACACCCAAGAACAATACTTTGTATCCTTCAACCCAATCAACTTGACATTCAACCATTATCACACTGGGTGATGGGGTAACTTGTACCCCAAAACTCCATCATGCAGTATACCCATGTAACAAGCCAGTACATGTAGCCTGAGTCTAAAATTAAAGTTGAAATTATATATATATAAAAACAAGGTCAGAAAACCTGATCTACAGGGGTTTCTACTCTATTTCCTTTTGAGAATTCTAAAATCAAGAAGTCTTACAAAGCTAAGAAAACAGTACTATCAATGCTTCAAAGTGGAATAGTGTCAGAGCTCAGAGCTGTTTCTAAATCTTTTCTAAGATCAACCTCTTGATAATTTAGTGGCATTGAATAATTCAATTTGTCCTATTTGGATTGTATTTCTTCAGAGTTGTAACGAATTCTAGTAATAAGACCAAATAAAATAGCTTTCGGAAAGGCGTATTCCATATTAGGTCTCCCCTCTGTGGGCTTTAGATCTTGGTTGCAGAAATTAGATGATATCCAATAGTTTATTAGCAGTTCTGGGGTGGTAGACTTGCTATGGGTGGTCTATAGCCTCCTTGGACTACACTTAGCAATTGACTGCAGCTGAAGAATGAGATCTAATTCTAATAAATCTTCCTGTGTCATCTGTATTTTGCTGAAGATTCTACAAAGTAATAGCTGAGAATACTTACATTGAACATCACTTAGAAATACCAAAAATTTATAGTAATGTTGGTAGCATCAAGTTTCTAGGTCATTGTGAAGAATGAGGAAGACAGAGTAACATTAGAAAATAGTGGAACTATATTGAAATGGCTACTGTATTAAGTGTTATCATATTTAAAACATTTGTTATATTTTACATTACATTTAGTGTATAATTCTACCAGTAATTATTATTTGACTAGTTAAGTTTTGCAAATATTACTGAGATGTTTGTAAAGTTCTGTAAGAAAAACAAAAATCTGTGACACATTATTTATAGGAAATGAGAAATTTTTTGGTCCCCTAATTGAGTTCCACAATGAGCCTAAAAAAATATTTTTAATGTTATTTATACTAAGATTTCCCAAATATATTTGATTAAAGAATTCCTTTGTGCAGACTAATTTTTAATGTCATGTGTTGCATTGAATAAAGTTTAGGAAATGTTTTCACTATATATGATTTCATCACATATAGAGATCTGTATGTGCACATATGTTTTAATTTATGTAAAAATGTTTTAATTATACAATATAAGTGGAGGACAGACACATGAACTATTTAAAAATATTAATGTATGTACTTAGTTAATTGGTAAAACAAACATGTTCTACAAAGAACTGGAGGTTCCTTAAAAACAATATATGTAAAGAAAAAAAAATTATTTGCAGATTCAGAATCAGAAAATACAGTTTTCTAATAAATAAGTATAAACATACAACTTTGGAATAGAGGATCATTTTTCTGCCCAAATTTGGCTAAGCAGAAAATTGACATATTTTTAAAATATTAGACACCTAGTACTACTCCATTTCCAATGTCATTTCTCATATTCCTTTTATCACATTGTTGTGAAAATATATTCTGGATACCTAGCAGGAAGTAAGTTGTAGGACACAGTGACTGGAGAAAATATACAAGCACCAAGGTAACTGCTGTGGTGAAGAACAGTCCCACCGCATCCTTAGGAATGTTGACCAGATTGTGGGGAACACAAACAGTTCCTTTCAGTAGAAAGTACATAGATTAAGAAATCAACCAGATGGCTTAACACACTTTTTATTCTTTCTCTTCCTTCCCTTTTCTTTTCATGGTATAAAAGACTAGTCAGGTATGCATTGCAAATGCAGATATTTACCTCACCTTACTGCTGCCCAGGATTGCCTCTTATGAAACATCCCGCTGAATAAATCTTTGACTATCTATCAACAAGGAGTGGTCTGCTTTGCCCTCTGCTTGCTGAGAGTTATTCTTGGTTCTGGTAGGGAATTATTCTGACACATATCAAAATATTGTTTGATATCTTGATGTTTATGTGTGCATAATTGCTCATCTCATGTGTATACCATTGCTGAAGCTGGTATTGACTTTGGCTTTTACTCTTAATAAAAACCATGCTATAGCTTATTCTGTGTGTACTCTACATTGGCCTTTTGTCAATAGTTAAGAATATAATTTGTATTTCAACGCCACTGTGAGGATCAGAGTTGATATGGAATGTTCCAAAATACCTTATGCAACTCTGAGTAAATGTAAATTAAGATATGCTTTTGTCATCTTTATATTTTTAATAATATGAAATTGCTATTAGATGATTCAGAGGTTTGTTGTTGTTGTTGTTAGATATAAGATAAAAAAGAGAAGGTAATCCTCAGAGATGCAGGTGGTCAGGCCACAGAGATCACCTAAAATAATCAAAAGCCATGGAGATTTTCTTCTTGAGCTTCCTGATATATAAGTATTCTAAAAATACATAGATGTGCCATTCACCCTGGAGAAACAAAACTTTCTTTGACACTCTTAAGTTCAACTCTTACATTGGTTTTAATGCAAGTCTTTTTTCAAAAGTCACTCTTCCTGACAAACTTTGTCTATACCACACAATCAAAAAGAGAATTAGCCCCCTATTCCATCATTCTCTAACCCCTTATCCTGCTAAGCCTTTCTTAAAATTTTCATTTTCTTAATATGTGATAGGATATGTGATATTATGTCAATGTTCACCTGTCTCCCCAACTAAAATGAAAGATCTTGGAAGGCAGATACTTTATCATATTTCCATCTAAATTTTATTTCCTGGAATAAGACCTCTTATACTAGGCAAATGGAAAAGGAACAGTAAATTCTCTCACTCCAGTACAAGACCCAGTTTAAAAAAAAAAAAAAAAAAAAAAGGCATCGCTTCTTGGGAGAAGTAGAAGCAAAATCCTTCTTCCTTTGAAGAAGGAAATAGGGAAACCTCCTACTTCCAAGACACAAGTAGAGATCTACTGCTTCTGGAGTACGAGAACAAGCAAGAACGCTCTGCATGTGGAGATGGGCAGAAAACTCTTTGTGGGCTCATAATACTGCATCAGTAAAAATGTTGCATTAGGTGAGATAGAGGAGAAGGGATAAATGATCTTTTACCTCCTAAGCCTCAAGAATACATGTGAGAGTTGGGCTCCCACAAATGGGAGAAAAAAAATCTGATAAAGAACTATTCTCCAAGGCCAGGGATACAAGGCCTGCATAAGGCTGAAACTGAAACAAGAAGCTGGAGTCTTCCTCTATATTTAGTATGAGAAAACTACCCTCCTAGTAAATAACAGCAGTCTACCACTGGGAGAGGGGCACCGCATAGAGAGAAATGTCCTCACGTCACAGGTGTGCAAAGGTTGCTGAAAGATAAGCCTGAAAAAGCCAAAAGCAAGAAGAACACCATCATCTCATGCCCTACTCTAAGCACAAAGTAACAGCAGGTTAATACTAGAAATAGTTCCTGTGGTCAGCTAGAGAGTGTAACAACAAAAACCCAAACCAGCTCAAGTTATGACTAAATTGACTCAGTTCCACATAATAAGCAAGATTCATGCCCATTTTTGGTAGTAATTTTATTTATCGTTTTTTCTAGTGTCTCCCATAGTTTCTGACATTCCATTTTTAAAAAATCATGAGACACAATAAAGGAAGAAAATAACCCAACCATCAACAAGACATCAAGTAATAGACTCAGAGATGTAACTGTATAAAAATGTTAAATGGGAATGCTAGAAATAAAAAAATAAAATATCACAGATAGGGAATTCCTTTGGTGGACTGAGCAAAAGTTTGGATATAGGTGAGGAAAGAATTCGAAATCCCTGAAAGTGAGAAGAAGTGAACAAAAAGTATCTAAATTGAAATACAAAGAAGAAAAAAGTATGTGTGTTGCAGAGCCAGGGTGGGGAAGGAAGAACCAGAGCAGAGCTCCCAAGAGCTGAAAACAGTGTGAATCTGCATATATATGTAATTGCCTTCTTTCAGGAAAAATAGAAACAGAATGGGCAGAAGAAACGTTTTAAAAATAATGGTCTGGAATTTTCCAAAATTAATGAAATACAACAAACGACATGTCCAAGAAGGTCAGAAAAATCGAAATAGGAAAAGTATTAAAAAAGGACGCACATGTACACACAAACACATCATGGTCATACTAAAGAAAGGCAAAAATAAAAAGTCAATCTCGAAGGCAGTTTAGAGGCAGGAGAAACAAAACAAAACACTGCAAGACATTGAGAGAAACAAATATAATAGTCGTACCAGATTAATCATTAGAAATACTACAAGCCAGAGTCTCAGAAATCACCACTAAAGAACTTATCTTTGTAACCGAATACCACCCATACCCCAAAAACTATTGAAATAAAATTTTAATTTTAAAAAGAAATATTACAAGTTAGAAAACAATGGAGTGACATCTTTAAAGGCCACACACAAAAAATGAATTGACACAAAATTGTAGCCCGGGTGACATAAAAAAAAAAAAAGAAAAGAAAAGAAAAAAAGAATGCAGGCAAGGTATGGTGGCTCACACCTGTAATCCCAGCACTTTGGGAAGGTGAGGAAAGAAGATAGCTTGATACTCAAGAGGCTAAGGTAGGAAGAATTGCTTGAACGTAGGAGGCGGAGGTTGCAGTGAGTTGAGATTGCACCACTGCACCCCAGCCTGTTGGGTGACAGAGCCAGACTCTATTTAAAAAAAAAAAAAAAAAAAAAAAAAAGATAGCTTGAGCCCAGAAGTTCAAGACCAGCCTGTGCAACATGGTGAATCCCCATCTCTACAAAAATTAGGTGGGTGTGGTTGCACATGCCTGCAGTCCTAGCTACTCAGGAGGTGGAGGCTACAGTGAACTGTGATCATGCCACTGCTTTCCAGCCTGCATGACTGAGGGAGAATCTGTCTAAAAAAAAAAAATAAGAAGAAAAGATTGGTAAATAAAAAGTTTTTCTCACAAAGTGAGAATTCATTGCCAACAGCTATGCACTACAAAATATTAAAGAAAATGCTTCAAGAAAGAGTGTGACACCAGATGGAATTCTAGATCTATATAGAAAAGGGAAGATCAACAGAATTTACAAAAATGAATGCAAAAGTAAAAGAAAATTTCTTAGTTTACAGATGCCAAAACTCATTATAAGATTTACTTGTGTATTTATTGTTGGCCAATTATTCTCTAAATAAAGCAGTTTACAAGTGAAAGATAATATCGATTCTGTTCACAAATAGAACAGAATCGATATAGGAGTGATATAGGAGTGAAAACTAAGACAACAATAACACAAAAAATGAGAGGGAAGAAATAGAAGGACATGGTTGTAGGTTTCTTACACTATAATTAAAATGCAGACATGGTTGTAAGTTTCTTACACTATAATTAAAATGCAGTAATACTATTTGAAAGTAGAGTGTGATAAGTTAAAGTATATTATATTATTACTACTTTACACTCTCAGAATATTAAATATTAAAGGAGACTGAGAATAACAACCAGTTTTTGCCAAGGGAGTGGAGCAATTGGAATTCCCATATATGGTAGGTACCAATGTAAATTTTATAACTATTTTGGAAATTTCTTGCAGAGGTAAACATACAGATATCATTTCACCATGTTAATTCTGAGTATTCACTTAAGTGAAACGAAAGTGTATGTCCCCAATGCACTATTATGCAAATATTCCTAGAAACTTTACTCATAAGAGTAAAATCTAGAAACCAAATATCATCAACAGGTGAGAAGATTAACATCCTATGGTATATTCATGCAATGTTGTACCTCTTCTTACTAAAAATTAATAAACAACTGTTACACTTATCAACGAATTAAACAAAAGAAACCAGGCACAAGAGAGTACATACTATATTATTTCATTTATGTTAAGTTCTAAATAGGCAAAAAGATGATATAGTGATAAAAATCCAATTAGTAGTTCACTGCAAATTTAGAAGTACTGCAAAGGTCATATGGGAAATTTCAGGTGTGATGGATATGTTCTGTAAATTGATTGGATTGATGGGGGACATGTATTTGTCAAATCTCATTGAATTTTGGACATTGTATTGTTGTTAATTTATACCTCAATAAAATGTATTAACAAAAGAAAAATAATTTAAAATAAATCCAAATAATAAAATTCAAGTATGTGTTATTTCCAAAGAAACATATAAAATTACCTGACATAAAACAGTTAAGATAAAAATAGCAAAAGGTTAAAGACAGTAGGGAATGTAACAGTAAAAATAAAATTGAATGCAATCTCTAGCAAATGGTCTATATAAATCACTTTTAATTTATTGTGGTAACATACATAACAAAATTTAACATTCTAACCATTTTTAAATGTTCAGTTCAGAGGAATTAACTATTATTCACATTGTTATGCAGCCATTACCACTGATCATCTGCAAAACTTTTTTATCCCATATTAAAACTACCCAATAAGCAATAACTCCCCAATCTCCTCTCCCCCCGGCCCTTCATAACCAGGGGTTACTTTCCCTTTCTATGAATTTTACTATGCTAGATACATTGTATAGTGGAATCAAAAAGTATTTGTCTTTTTGTGTCTGGCTTATTTTACATAGTATAATGCCTTAAAGCATGTATCAGAATTTCATCCTTTTTTAATGCTGAATAATATTCCATTGTAGTTATATACTACATTTTGTTCATCCATTCAAATGCTGATAGACTTATGAGTTGTTTTTATTTTTTGGTTATGAAAAATGCTACTGAGAAAAATAATATTCAGATATATCTTCAAGTTCCTCCTTTCAATTATTTTGGGTATATCCTCAGTGGTGGAATTTCTGGACCAAATGGTACTTCCATGTTTAATTTTTTGAGAAGCCACCATACTATTTTCCATAACAGTAGTACTATTTTAAATTCTGATCAGCAGTGCAAAAGGGTTCCAATTTCTCTACATCCATGTCAACACTTAGTTTTTGTGTATTGTTTCTTCTTTGTTACTAGCCATCCTAACGGAAATAAAGTGGTATGCCATTGTGATTTTGACTTGCAATTAATTATTAGTGATATTAACTATTTTTACAGCTTATTGGCCATTTATCTTCTTTGAAAATATGTCTATGCAAGTTCTTTGCATAGTTCAAATATTCTTTATTATATTGTTTTATTTTCACTGAAATGTAGGAGTTTTCTGTATATTCTAGATCTTAATTCCATATTAAATAGGTAATTTTTAAATATTTTCTCCCATTTTGTGGGTTACCTTTTTATTCTGTTGGTAGTGTCCTTTCATGAACAAAAGTTTTAATTTAGATGAAGTCACATTTGTCTATTTTTTGTTACCTATGCTTTTGGTGACATACCCAAGAAATCATTGCCACATCCAATGTCATAAAGGCTTTCCTTTCCATTTTCTCTTAAGATTTTTAGAATTTTAGCTCATACATTTAAATCTGTGATCCATTTTGAGTTAATGTTTGTATATATTGTAAAGTGCAGATCTAATTTCCTTCATTCGCATGTGGTTATCTAATTTTCCCAGCAACATTTGTTAGGGGAAAAAAAACCCCAAAACTTTCCTTTCTCCATTGAAAGTCTTGATACCCTTCTCAAAACTAATTTGACCATGTATGTGAGGGTTTATTACTGGGCTACTAAAGTACTTCATATGCCTATCTGTATTCTAGCACCACACTGTTTTGATTACTGTACCTTTGTAATAAGTTTTGAAATTAACAAAAAGAATGAGGCCTGCAAATTTGTTCTTCTCCAGGATTGTTTTGGCTATTTAAAGTTTGTTGAGATGTTATATAAATTTTAAGATGGACTTTTCTAATTCTGCATAAAAAGTTATTTGGATTTCAACGGGGATTGCACTCAATCTATAGATTGATTTAGCTACTATTGATATCTTAACAATATTAAATCTTTCCATTCATGAATGGGGGTGGCTTTCCATTTATGTATGTATTCCTTAATTACTTTCAGCAATATTTCATAGCTTTCAGTATACAATTCTTTCATCTACTTGATTAATTCCTAAGTATTTTATTCTTTTTGATGCTATTTTAAGTGAAAATGTTTTAATTCTATTTTTTGATTGTTCATTGGACATTATAATAAAAACAATTATAATGAGTTCCAACTTGTGAACATTTATAGTGATGAATTAAACAGAAATTGAAAAAAATCAAAAGAAAACACTAATATTGGGAGAATGTATCTCATCTTCCTCAGTATTTGACAGATAAAATTGAAAATAGACAAAAAAGAGAAAGAATCATCACAATATAGAGAAAGTGCTGGCAAACTATGGCCAGTGGATCAAATCTGGCCCCTGTCTATTTTTGTAAATAAATTTTCGGTTACGTATACTCATACTCATTTGTTTACAGATTTGAATAGTTGTAACAGAGATCACATGGCCCACAAAACCTAAAATACTTCCTCTCTACTATTCTACTTTATAGAAAAGGTTTTCCAACTCTTGATGTGGATAATCAAATTATTGTTCTATGAGGCAGTGGCTTGAAGAAATATAGAGCTCAATTGTCTCACACCCAGGAAGTCTTATTTTTGGCTGTCCAAATCCCATCAAGTAGCAGTTATTGTCAGCACCAGGACTCCAACTCAGTCACAGGTTCTGCTCACTTCTCAGAAATGGTTCACATGACCACTCCCAGATACAACGGAGTCCGTGAGGTGACACATCCTGAGTTGCACTCAAAACTATGAACAGTTTTTATGTACTGTACATAAGGAAAAAAGGCAGAAAGGATACATTTGGGGCAACCTGCAATATTTTCATATCACATTGCACTCCTCAGATGCTACAAACTATGGAGTATTAAAATAATTATTAATACTATAGAATGAAAATAAAATCTCAAAAATCAAAATGTACAAGATGTTTTTCTTGATGCTAGTGAGATGAAATAGGAAGAAATAACACTTCCCCAAGTAAAGACAGTTAAAAATATTTCTAAATAATCGAAGCTAATCTTTTTAAGTAAAACTTGGATCAGAAAGGACGATAGCATTGAATTTCATGGCCAAACTAAGGGAAAAGAAAATTATAATAACAATTTCAAACATGATGTTTAATTTATATTCAGAAGGAAAAGCTTTAAATGCCTTATTATTATACATCAAAACTATACAGTAAAACAGACTGTTAAATAAAACATTGAGTCTAATCATAAATGTTTACAGAATGATCATAGGAAAACAGAAAAATTTAGATAAATATAAAAACACTCATTTAGAAAACATAAAAACAATTACATTTGGAGCAGTGGGTTTGTTGTTGTTGCTTTCTCATGTTGGCAATGAACACTTCAGTTGATTTTTCATCCAGAGTACACCAGCACAATCTACCAATTGTTAATGGCCAGCATCTGCTCTGATTGCTATGGTGGTTATCTGAATATTGTATTACTGATGTGCATACCCAAATGCTAATAAAGTTTAATGTGAGACACTTATTCTTAACATAAAGGGGACCTAATTGTCAAATATAATTGAAGTGAATTCAGTTGAACTGGAAATATTTAAGCTGATTTTCTTTCCTTGACCACAATGCACGTGTCTGTTTGAACTATAATCTTCAGGAAGCTTCAGGTCTAAGGATTTACTCTTTAATTTAAGTGATTGCTTTAAAAGACTTCCTTATTTCTTGCCTTCTTGCCTCATTCCCCTCTTCTTTCTTCCCTTCCCTCCTCCTTCTCTGCCTTTTTTTTTTTTTCTTGTGGAGCTCATGATACACTCTTGTCTCTTCCATTTGAAATATAAAATCCATACTTGTTATGTGTTTGGTACATGCATGCTAGACATTGAGATGTTATAAATTAACTATAAATATTATCGAGATTACCAGTACTTCTGGGAAGAAAAACATGTATTGGGATAATGCTGCATATCACATTCTGTCAGAAAAGATCTATACTTAAAGGCAAAGACCAGGGGATGTTAGTTTTCCTATGTAGGGAGGGTAGAATTGGGAAGGGATAGTATAACGATAGGCTGCTCTTTACATAAATAAAAAGGATTTTTATTTTTAAAAAAATAAAGTCTTTTCTCTCCGATTTAGGCTTGATCAAAGCTAATGCCAGACTTCTACGCTGAAAGCAATATGAGCTATATGTTAATTAGTTTGAGCATCATAATATCAATAAACAATTAATATTCTGTAACCCAGTCAGCCTCTGCTTCCTCTAAGTTAAAGAGAGGTCATAGAGGGAAAACATCCTTTTATAAAAATGTAATATAACTAATCAGGAAGGATGGAGAAACAAAAGTACAAAACATTAAAAACAGAATCTATTGTTGCAGTTATGGAAGGATATCATGGTAGAATAATTGTGAGAGAATACTAAGTGAGGCTTCGTGCTCATGCATTTGAAAACCTCCATAAAGTGAACCATTTGCTGGAAAACATAAAAGATGAAGTTATTCTCATAAAGGAGAAAAACCAATAATGTATAAAATTGGGGAAAAAGTTGAAGAAATATACGTTAAAACAAAGGTTCTCATCTACATCAATTTATGACTCAGATCTTCCAAACTCACTGAAAACTAATTTTATTAAAAGTGTAATCCATGCCTTACAATGTATGTTTTAATATATTTCATATAGGTTTTGATCATTCTTTGTTAATAGATTTTGTTATCAATGTTAATAGGGGAGATGTTGGTTAAGGGGTACAAAGTTTCAGTTAGGAGGAATGGTTTTGAGATTTATTGCACAGCCTGGTGACTACAGTTAATAATAACATATTGAATATTTCAAAATTGCTATGAGAATAATTTTAAGTGTGTTTATCACAAAATTGATAACTATATGAGATGAGGTATATGTTAATTAGTTTGATTTATGCATTCCACACTGAATACATATGTAACATCTCATCGTACCCCATAAATATTTGAAACTACAGTTTGTCAATTAAAAAAAAGTTTTAAAATGTTAGTAGGATTTTGTTTTCCCACTGTTATTACAAATTGTTTACTGTTTTCTCTAAGGCTATAGGCTAACTGGTCACATTATTGAACTCTTATCAATTTTTATATAAGTATACGTTTAGCTGCAAATAAGCAAACATTCAACCAAACAAATTTAAGCAAAAATTTAGCTCACCTAATTAAACACACTAGGCCTAATCAGGTGTTCTGAGATGAGGCTTGATTCAGGGCTTAAAAAGGATTTAAGATCAGGATGTAGCTCTTGGTTTTTCTCCTTGATTTGACTTGGCTCCATTTTCGGACACGGTTTACTCTTGTGGTCACATGAGGCTGTTAGTAGCACCCAAGGCTATATTCTCTCAAGATCCTATTTAGCAGTTCAGAAAGAATCTGCATCCAGGCATTGCCAGTCCAAGTCCTAAGATTAAAACTGATTAGAGCAATTTAAACCACTTGCCTATCTTTGAAACCACCATGGCCAAGAGTACAGATTACACCAGTTAGCTTCAAGTCCTCAGAGCTTATTTTTGGTGTTTGATATAGTAGAGATGACTACAGTTTCATCAAAAAATGTGCGGGCTCCTATCCTGGAATAGAGGCTTACCAAGAAATCGCTTCCCACTCATACTATACTTCCCTTATACTTGTGAAACTAGGTGGAGTCATGTGACCAATTCTCAGGAATGGCATGTGAGCAAACAGGTTGTTTGACTCACTCATCCTAAAGTGAACAAGAAACAAATGTTCTTTCTTCAATCTCCCTCTATCCATTTTCAGGCTGGAGGAATACTTCTAGAATCTTTGAGGTGGAATATGGGAGAGACAATATAGGAGAGTACCTGACTATTGATAGACTTCTTGAAGTCAGATTATTCTTGCATTCTTTTAAAAAAGGCACAATAATGATGTATATTAATATAATGCACTTAGTTTTCTGACAGTCTATTCGCTTTCTGGCATATATATTTATAAGTAACAGTATATCCTGACTTCATTTTGTGGAATACACTAAACCCATAAAATACATTCAGTAGGTTTTGTTACTTTCTATGCACTGATCAAGTTAATTGTCAAAAAAAAAAAAAAAAAAAAAAGGGTAGGTCCTGGAAGGTTTCTGAGAATTTGTTTTACAATAATCTAAGCCTTGGTTATTACTTTTTATGTGGGACTAGAGGGGGAAAAAAGAAAATACATCAATTTTTTTTCTGTTGTCCTATCATTTGTTAATTCACATTTATATCCTCTGGAATTAATTTTGTAAACGTGTTTTGTGAAAAGTTAATAATTATTAGATTTTTGAGGTTATTGGCACATTGTATATATTATCTCTTAATTATTTGAATCTCTGTCATTATGTCATCATTTCATTCCTAATGATTGTGTTTCTATTTACTTGATCAGAATTGAGACATTTCTTTTCTCTTCTGCTCTCCTTGCTTCCTTTCTCCCCCTTGCCTTCTACTCCCTCCATTTCTCTCCTCTCCCTCTCTTTGTTTTTGTCTTTCTTCCTTCTTTTGTCTTTCTCATTCTTTCATTTCCTTGGTTTGGTATGCGGTAGAGAGGAGTTCTTCTTAAAAAGTTAACAGTTTCAGTAATCACGTCTATTGGCTTTTATCCAAATGATTGTTTTGTAGTGCTCATGGAGTAGTGCTATAACAATCTTTTGTATCTCCATTGTTCTGATTACATTTATGGGTACAGGCAATATCTAACAGTTTAAGAAATACTGTATTATAGTGGTTGAACACAGTGGTCAGCCCAGAAAATGACACAGGAGAAAAAACTATATGACCTTGAGTATCGCCATGATGCTTCATATACAACACCAAAGGTACAGTCCAGAAAAGAAATCATTAATAAGCTGCTTCATTAAAATTAAAAACTTCTACTCTGTAAAAGACAAGGTCAGGAGAATGAGAAGACAAGCTATCATCTGGGAGAAAATATTTGCAAAGACATATCTAAAAAACAGTTGTTATTCAAACATATAAAGAACTCTTAAAAGTCAATAACAAAACCTGCTTTAAAAATGTAAAGGACCTTCACAGGCACCTCACGAAAGAAGATATACAGATGGAAAATAAGCATATGAAAAGATGCTCCATATCATATGCTACTATGGTCTGAATTTTTCTGTCCCTCCAGAATACCTAGGTTTAATCTAGTGGCAGTTTAATACTGTGGCAGTATTGAGAGGTAAAGCCTTTAGGATGTTATTAGGTCATGAGGGCTCTGTGGTCATAAACGAGATTAGTACCCTTAGGAAAGAGGCTTTAAGGAGTCTTTCATGCTTTCTGCATATGAAGATGCAACAAGGGGAACCTCTATGAAGCAAAGTATGAAGCTTCACTAGATACTAAATCTGTCAACACCTTCATCTTGGACTTCCCAGCCTCCAGAACTGTGAATTATTTACAATTAAATAATTATTTACTTACAAGGTATTTTGTTATAGCAGCCAAAACAGACAAAGGCGCATATGATCAGCGAAATGCAAATTAGAACAATGAGATACTACTACACACCTATTAGAATGGTCAAAATGTGGGACAAAAGCAACACCAAATTCTGGCATGGATGTGAAATAACAGGAACTGTAATTTACTATTGATGGGAATGCAAAATGGTACAGCCACTTTGGAAGACAATTTCGCAGTTTTGTGCAAAACTAAACCTTACCATACAATTCAGCAGCCACGCTCACAGAATTTACCCAAGAGTTGAAAACTGAAGTCCACACAAAAGCCTGTACATGGATGTTTATAGCAACTTTATTTATAGTTGATAAAACTTGGAAGCAATCAAGATGCCCTTCAGTGGGTGAATGAATAAATATACTGTGCTAAATCCAGACAACAGAACATTCCTCAAGGCTTAAAGGAAATGAGCCACCAAGTCACGAAAAGACTTGGAAAGACATTAAATGCATATTACTAAGTGAAAGTAGCCAGTCAGAAAAGGCTACATATTTTATGATTCCAACTATATAACATTCCAGAAAAGGTAAAATTATGGAGATGGTAAAAACAAACAAACAAAAAAAAACAGGTGCCAGGAGTCGGGGGAGGTATAAATTGGCAAAGCAAGCAGACTGTTAAGGCAGTAAAAATAGTCTTCATGACACCATTTCATTATATATTTGTCAACAGCCATAAAATGTACAACACTGACAATGTGAGCAATGGACTTTTGTTATTAATGATGTGTCTGTTATTGTAGGTACATCAGCTATATCAGGTGTATCACTCTGATGGAGGATATTGATAATGGGGGAGGCTAATACATGTTGCATATATGGGAGCAGAGTTATATGGGAAATCTCTAATTTTGCTTTGAAATGAAAACTACTCTAAAAATTGTCTTAAAAAACACACATATTTTTCACACAGCAAAACAAAGCAAACAATTTACAGTAAGAAGTAAGGCTGTTTGGGATTAAATTTTAGCACAACAGCTTATTAGGAACCTTAAGAAAGTTAACCACTCGTTCCAAATGTATTTTTAAATACATAGTTTAGACATACAAACAGACATATAGAATAATACTCATTTATCCACCACAGAGCTTAAGAAATAAACACTGCAATTATTCCTTCATAATTTACTACATTTTATGCATTTCTAAAATATGTATTATAATTTTCTGTTTCTACACTATACAGGTTTAATATCACTTTGTGTATATTTCTTTAAAACTTTCTTTTATATCTAAATATATTAGTTCATTCTTTTCCACTTTTATCATATTTAATATATTTTATATTTTGTAATTATACCACAATTGACTTTTTCATTTTGTTCTTAATATTGAGATAATTTTCAATTTTGTGTTATTACAATGATGATATGATTATTTTATATATCATACGATACACATACACAAGACATTCATTAAAGTACACTTCTAGGAGCTGAATTCAAAATACTCCTAGGATGTACACATTCAGTTTTACATGATAATCAAAGGAGGTGTTCAAAACAGTTTGTAGCCATTTTCATTCTCATTTACAACCTATGAATATTATCGTTGATCAAAACACTTGACATTATGACCTTCTGAACTCCTGTACAATAAGACTTAAAATATTTTTCAGTCTAATGGGACTAAATGATATTTCATTGTGGTTTAAATATGTACTAATTATAAGAAGATTGAGCATATTTACATACATTTGCCAGTTGTTTGCTCTTTAGCAAAATACCCATTCTTATATTTGCTTCATTTTTATATTAAATGTTTTAAATGTTTGATTTATAAGATGTCTTTATAAAGTATACATTATATTTTCAAATATCTAATCATTGTTCTTCCTTGTTCTTGAATTATTTTGCTACTTTATGGTAATATTATATAAATCATTTTTAAATTTAATGTATTGTAGTTACAGTAGGCATTTGCTTTATAATTTGCCCTACTTTATTAATACTTATTTACTTCCAAGTCATATAGTTTTTACATTATCTTCTAAATATTTATTTTTTACATTTAATTCTTAAAGTACCTGGAGTAGGTTTTAATATATGATTTAAAGAAATAAAATTATATTTTCTTTCATATGAATAACTAATAGTTTCAATACAACTTATATATTTCATTCTTTCACAATTGATCTGCAATTTCAATTTGTGTTTTGTGATATTTTGTTCCACTGTTTTATTTATCTACCCTTAGCACTCACTTAATTTTTCAATATAGACAATAGTTAAGAACAACCAAGTACTGTGGATTGAATTGTTGGCTCTGCACTGTCAGCAGTGTGACTGTAGACATGGTACTTAATATCTACAAAAGGTAATTTGAATACTTAACAAGCCTAAATATGTTTATATATGCAAAAAATGTAGAAAATTGCATGGTATGGGTATGTCACTAATATTATAATAGTAATAAATTGATAATGAGTAGGACATATACATATATACACTTATCTTGATATTCTTCTCAGGGGAAATTTCAACTATTCTTGACCCTTTTATTCTTATAAATTTTAGAATGTCTCTTTTAAAAACTCAATAAATACATTTCTGTAGACAAAAACAAATAAGAAATGTGATATTCTCACTTAGTCTTTAACATGATGCAATATCTTGCAACAAGAGCCCAGAATATCCTGTTCTGCTAAAACGATATGACAATATATTTTTTTATCTGTGATGAAGTTTGTGTGCCAAAATTTACTTGATACTGTTAGTGGACTAATTTCAAGGCATATGAGTGCACAAAGATGATAATGTAATGTGAAAAATGAAGATATTTATTGTATTAATCAATTTAATTGGTATTAGATACCACAGAGACAGTGAATCCACTATGAAATGGGCCTTGACCAGCTTTCTTTTTATTACCTAGACCTAATATGCCAGTGTTGTACCAAGGAGGCTATGATAATGCTTCACATCTCCAGGATTCAGTGTCAACTTTGTCCCTCTGTCAAAATACGCAAAATAATTAGGTATCTCCCTTTTTCCAGTGTATGGTTACCCAAGTAGTAGGCTGTAAATCTGTTTTGGGAAAGATGAGGTATTTGAGTCCTTCTTTCTAGATATCTGAATCCTGTTGAGACACTGGGGTCAGGGATAGGAAATCAGTCAAAGGCTCAGGATTCTTACGTTTATTATTATTATTAATATAGATGGGGGATCTTGTTATGTTGCCCCAGCTGACCTTGAACTCTTGGCCTAAGGAATTTTCCCGCCTCAGCCTCCCAAACAGCATAACCTTTTATTTTGCCAATGCCTTCAGCCTCTGGATCATCCACCTTTCATTTCTTATCACTGTAAATGTTCAGTGATTCCCTTCTTGGTTGCCTGTTTTGCCCAGAGAAACACTTTATTCAATTAACCATCTCCAGAATTATCTGAGGCCCTTTGGCTGCCACTTTGAATTCACCACACAATAAAATCACATCAATCTGGTGTTGGACAATCAATACTTCTTATTGCTTTGGGGTTCCATCATCCTTGTCAGTGCGCATAGACCGTGGCCTTTCCACTGTCCACTGTGATCTACAGAGCAGACCTGGATTCTGTTCTTCTCACCAAGGTAGTCCATATGGCCTTGGTAACTGGCATGTCCCCAGGGCCTGCCTTTGGAACATTTCATAATAGACATAATATATCCATTCGTGCTCACTTTATAGAGTCCTTTAATCCCTTCCTTCAAAGTCAGATTCACCAGTGATGGCATTTTGACATCACTTACCATGGATCATTGCTTTTTCTATTCTTCTAGAAACCATTCTCATGGCAAGGTCATACTATCTCCTGAAAATCTTGTCAGTCATTAACTTTTAAATCTTAAGAGAGTGTTTCCAAATAAACAAACTCTTCCTCATATCCTCGACCTACTGAGCAAGTAGGCTTGTTGCTTAAATTCTTGACATATTGTTTAACATTTTTGCATGCATGTGAAATAGATCTTGGTGTATAATTTTCCCCACTTGTAAGACCCATGCCAGGTTTTGAGACCAAAATAGTGTTAAAAATTGAGTAATGAGCCTTATTATTCTACTCTCTAAAATACTTTATATAACATTTATTTCAATTTTCCTCAAATATTTATAAGATACAAAAGCAAAAGCCACCTTGACCTAGAGTTATCTTGGTGGGAAGGGTTTAAATCACAAATTAAATTTCTTTAACTGCCATTGGAATATATAAATTGTGTTTTTCTTTTTGTGTAGTTTCCATACATTATGTTTTGTGAGAACCGTGTCCATTTAATCTAACCAAATTTATTGGTGTAAATAGATCATAATATTTTTCTATATTTTCTTTCTAATCTCTGTAATATCTATACTGGTATTACATTTTTATCCTGAAACCAGTAATTTGTATATTCTCTCTTTTACAGGCTTTCAGTTATTTATTGATTTTGTTAATCCTTTCAAGAATTAAATTTTAGCTTGTTTTCTCTGTTGTCCATTTGTTTATTTCACTGATTTATGTTTTTATCTTTACTCTTCACTTCCATCTACTTTCTTCATATTTTATGCTTTCCTTTTGTTCTAGCATCTTAATCATTGGCTAATTAGTGAACCAGTTAGTGAGAGATCACTAATTTTCAGCTTTTCTTATTTTTTAATACAGAAACTTAAGGCTAAGTAAAGCTAAGCACTATTTTAGAAGTATCCTACAAGTCTGGATATATTTTCTGTATCCTAAAATAAATAATATTTTCTAATTCCCATTGTTGTTTTTCCTTTGGGCCATGTACTGTTTAGAACTGTACTGCTTCATTTCTAAGCAGTTTGAAATCTTCTAGTTTTCCTTTGGTCATTGACTTTTAAAATATTTCCTCTCTAAATTGAGAACAGACTTTTTATAATTTCAATGCTTTGAAGTTTGTCGTGACTTCCATTAGAACCCAGAATATTATCTCTACCCATACCCCTAGTCTTGCATGAGTCTATATATGTTCATATGGTCAAATTTATTATAATTTTGTTTCTTAGACTTTCTATAATTTTTTGCCTCTGCTTCTTTTATTATTATAACACATGGGCATACATTCTCAATACAATACTTGTACTGGACTTGCTCTTTTGTCTTCTATAATAGTTCTGTTAAACATCCTAAATGAATACTATTTCTGACTCTTGAAATTAATATGTAAACAATCCATTTTTTCCAGCCATTCTTTTCACAGTATTTAAGACTCTGAATTTTATTATAAGCACTGCTTTGGAGACACTCATCATATGCTGTTGTGCCATATTTGTATTGTTATTCAGCAGGATTCATTTTCTAATTTCCATTGTGCATTCTACTTTGGCCTATAGGTTGTTTATAATTATACTGGGTAATTTGCAAATATTTTTGGGTTTTCTAGTTGTCATCCTGTTATTGATTTTTAGCTTTATTCTAGTGTATTCGGACATCATACGCTATATTATTTCAATGCTTTGGGCTTTAATCTTGCTTATGTGGCAAGCATATGATTAATTTTATAAATATTAAATGTGTGCTTGTAAATAATTGAATTCAGTGAGTGGAGATATCCATATCTATGTATGAACCTATATCTATCTATACCTACATATGTATACATGTTTGTTCTGCGTGGAAAATGTGCGAGGGGAGAAGAAAAGACATACACACAATACCTTAAGGGTAAACAACATTTATCCCATGCAAATGGCAATGCAGATATAATAAGCAAATGATGTGACAATGAGAAAATGATATAATAAACAGATTGATATAACAAGCTAATTGAAACGGGAAGGGCAGAAGGGAAAAGATACTTATACATTCACCAGACTATGGAGGATTCACCACCAGACTGCAAAGCAACAGCCTGGGCTCCAGAGTTGGCCTCCCATCCGTGCACAGATGAGGAAAGGTCTCATGAAGCTTCAGTGCAGTCTGGGACCCTAGCTCTTTTTGTAACGAGTTGTTTGGCATGAGGCCCAGTCACCAGGGCTCTTCACGACTGGGCTCAGGGAACACAAAAAGGTCAACTTGGTTTTGTGATTATCTGTTGTTTTTCAATAACTAACATATAGGAATAGATTGAAATAGAGATTTCTCTGAAACAGCGCTAGATGAACGCCTCAAGGGGCTCACACAACCTGTTCTGGGACTTGGTGACCACTGTTTGTGTCCACGTTCAATTGAGTTCAAATTTGATATTTAACTTTTCCTCTGCAATGTCTATGCATGTATACATATGCACAGAAAGCAAATGCATGCACAGAAACCAAATTCTCTTGGTCTCTGAAAAAAATCTATACATCTATATATATGTTTATGAACAGCGATATCTATCTCCCTATATCTACCTACATCTACATATATCTACTGATTATTCTAGATATACATATGAACTATGTATTTTTTAATTAGAGGACTTAGTCTCTTTACATTTACTAAATCTATACATACACATATATATAAGCATTCATATACATACATATTTGAATTTGTTAATCACCATAGTCAAAATATTTATTTTTTTGTTTTTTGGGGGGTAGTCTGTGTTCTAATTGTTTTTTAGTGTCCTTAACTTGGAGCTAGTAAGACAGTAGTTTAAATTCTTCTATCATGAATGTGGAATTGCTATTTCTTCTTTAATATTTGATATGTTTTTATTCATCTCTTCTGAATCTATGTTACACCTTCCTAGTGGATTCCTGTGAGATGTCTATTATGAAATGTGTAACAGTCCATTTTGCCAAATATGGACTTGGATATGAATAATGACTTTCACTTTCTATTGGTTAGTGTTTTTACGGTATACTTTTTGTATCATTCAGTATTTCTCTATCCTTCTATTTAAGTTGTGCTGCTTACTGTTAATATAATCAGTATATGGATGAATTATATTTCATCCATTCCAATTTTTTTTTTTTGTAGGCAGTGTCTCACTCTGTTGGCCAGGCTGGAGTTCAGTGGCATGATCTCGGCTCACTGCAACCTCCATCTCCCAGGCTCAAGCAATTCTCCTGCCTCAGCGTCCTGAGCAGCTGGGATTACAGGCGTGTGCCACCACACCTAGCTAATTTGTGTATTTTGAGTAGAGATGGGGTTTCACCATGTTGACCAGGCTGGTCTCGAACTCCTGACCTCAGGTAATTCACCCACCTTGGCCTCCCAAAGTGTTGGGATTACAGGCGTGAGCCACTGCCCAGCCCCAACTATCTTTTTTTAGTTAGATAATTTGGTTTCTGTATATAAATTTTTAAAATATTGTATTTGTTTTCAATTTGATCATTTACTATTTATATTTGCCCTTTTTTCTATTCCTTTAATCTATTCATTCATTCATTTAGCTTTGTTCCCTTTCTTGTTTGCTTTTAGATTAAGCAAGTACCTTTTCATATTCTCTCTTTTCTCCATATTAATTTTCTATTTAAAAATTTCCTATTATTATTTTAAGGGTTATCATAGTGATTATATTATGTATGTTCAATTTATGACAATCTAATACAAATTATCACTTTTACCATTTTTCTGTAAAGATCAGATCTTAGATCACTGCAACTGCATTTACCATTCTGTGCCATTTTGGTTATTTTGACATTTATTTTAATTTTATGTTTAAAATTCCAAACATATTTTTATAATAATATTAATTTTAATCAGTAAGTATTAACATATATTTATTAATCTGTTTTACTATTTCATTTTTTACAGTTTTTTAATGTATTTCCACATGCAACGCAGAACACAAATTTACCTGGACAATATTTATCTGTATTTCTATTAATAGGAGTATGCTTGTGAACAATTTTCTTGGTTCCTGTTTGTTTGGAAAAAAAATCTTTTGGTTTATTTTAAAGGACAATTCTATTGCATACAGAATTATACATTGCCAGTTACTTTCTGTTTGTACTTTCAGTGCCAACTGAATAGTATTTGATCATAAAAAGGAATCTTTGATACATGCCACAACATGGATGAACTTTGGAAACATTATTCTAAGTGAAAGAAACCACACATAAAAAGCCACGTATTGTATGATTCTGTCCTATAAAATATCCTTAATGGGCAAATCCATAGACACAGAAAGCAGATAAGTGTTTCCCAGGGTGTAGGAAAATGAGAAGTGACTGCTTAATGGGTAGAGAATTTCCTTTTGGGTTGATAAAAATGTTCAGGAGCTGGATAGTGGTGGTAGTTGTGAATGTACTAAATACCACTGAATTGTACACTTGAAAATGGTTAAAATGATGAATTTTATGTTGTATGTACTTTACCACAATAAAAACAAAAAATAACATCAAATAAAAGATTTTTTTAAACTTTTTTTCTGTTAAAATTATAGCTATCAAATTATTGCATCTTTAAAATTAATATTACATTTTTCTTTGCTGTTTATAAAATTTTATATTTGGTTTACAAAATCTTACTAGTTTGTCCAGATGTGGGTTTCACTGGACTTATCTTCTTTGGGGCGCACAAAACTTTCTAAATTTGTGGCTTCATATATTTTAACTCTTGGGAAGTCACTAGTTAGTAATTTCTCAAATACAGCTTCTGCCATATAGTCTTTCTCTGCCTCATTTGTGGTTCCAATTATACATATTTTGAATATTTTCCCCATGTTCTTTAGAATTCATACATTTTTAATGACTCTTTGCTTTAGTCCATATTTTCAAGTTACATTCCACCTCTTCTCTGCTGTGTCTAATCTGGTAATCTTAATACTATATTTTGAATTACTAATATATTCTACATTTCAGTTTCAGAATTTGTGTTTTTCATAGATATCAAGTTTCTGTTGAAATTCTCCAACTTGCCATCTATTCTCTTGAACATAATTTACAAAATTATTTCTAATTTTATGTTGAATCACTTTAGGATCAGAATCACATATGGGTTTGTATCTCTTGTCTTTTTGTCTTTATTTATAGGTAATTATTTCTGTCTTGATTTTTTTCATGCTAGCTATTACATGTAAAGTAAGGTAGATGACCTACATGTGATTCTCCAGAAATGATTCATTTGTTTTGCCAGGAAGTTAGAATAGGAGCAATTCTTCTTGTTTCAATCAGAGACTGAAGTTATTAGGCCACGTATCTATCTCTGTGAGGGCTGATCTATTTATAATACACATTACTCATTGAATATCTCAACTGAAAGCCTTTCCAGGATCTTAACTGCAAGCCAAGTGTTTATACTAGACCTCTCTCTTGGTGATCCCTTTGTGTCTCCAGCTCAATAAAACTGACTAACTGCTTAGTCTTTTATCCTCTTGTTACCACCTTCAGCGAGTGCTTTGAGGCAGAGCACCACAGAATGTCAGCTCACTTCTCTCAAGTTTCCTTTTTCCCAGTGCTTTTGTCAATTGTTGCCTGCCTAAGAAGTGCTACCTTCCAATGTTTGTCTCTCTAGGACAGTGAGACAGTGAGGCTACTGGAAGCTGAGGTGCCTCTTTTGGTTCAGTCAGCTGGCACAGCACCATATTGTAATTAGTGAATATATCAAAGTTGAAAAGTGGCAGAAAATGTTATTTTCTCTACCATGCATTTTCCTTTGAGATGTTTTATACTGAAATCCTGCAACCTTGTATGTTCTCTGGTACTTTCAGACAACTGGGGTTTTAGTCTCATAAAAGTTGTTTCATGGTAGCCAAAAGTGGCATTTTTAAGCTGGCTTTTGTAATATGGAAATTTTTTTAGCATCACGTTGAGGATATATTCTTTTTGAAAGGATTTGTGTTAGCTGCTGTCGTGTGCCATCACACAATTTTCAATTAATTTCTCAGCTTGGAATTACCCACACCAAGCAGGTGGTGTGAATTTGAAATCCAAATCCACAAAAAAAGCACTCCTCTTTCTCTTTGATAAAATTTTTAGTGGGCAATTCCATTAGAGCTATAGTTCTTCAAGCATTCTGGTGTTATTTTATCTTCTCTGTTATTAATATGCACCTTACATTGGTCCAATGCCTATGTTAACATTAATGTCCCAGGCTCTAGGTAACCAAAGGCCATTAGGGTAGACAGTTATGCCTTCAGTGGCCTCCTCCACCCTGCTGACCTTGTAGTGCTTTTGGTGTACCAAGACTCATTCTATCGATCTTTGTTGTTGGACTACTGAAATCCTTCAAATCTGAATTATATATCATTCTGAATTATGTAATAATTTTCTTTTTTTTTTTTTTTTTTGAGATGGAGTTTCACCTTGTCACCCAGGCTAGAGTGCAGTGGCACGATCTCTGCTCACCGCAACCTCCGCCTCTTGGGTTCAAGCGATTCTTCTGCCTCAGCCACCTGAGTAGCTAGAATTACAGGCATGTGCCACCATGCCCAGCTAATTTTTGCATTTTTAGTAGAGACGGGGTTTCACCATATTGGTGAGGCTAGTCTCGAGCTCCTGACCTCAGGTGATCCACCTGCCTCAGCTTCCCAAAGTGCTGGGATTAGAGGTGTGAGCCACCAAGGCCTGGCCCATTTCTCTTTTTCTTTTAGAATGCTCTCTTAAACTCAGTATAATTTTCTGAGAAACACTCCAACCAGCTTTATGTACTTTCTGCAGCAGTGATGCAGCCCACAATCAAAATGCAAACACAAGTTTTGGTTTTGATAGTACAGAAATAACTAATACCATCGGCCTTCTATATGATTATCCCAATCCATACATGAAATGTTTTCTTATCTTTTATAACAAGGACCCAAATCCACTTTTTTTCTGATATAAGCATAGTATTCCAGTTGGTTTCTCCAGATCATAGTGGCAAAGAATCTATATCAATAGTTCCAGAAATTTTAAATACTTGTTTCTGATAGCCAAACCTCCTTCAGTGACTCACTTCAGCCAGGGTAGCAGGGCAATGATTTTAACTTATAAAAGCTTATTTGACAACTGCTTAATATCTCCATCTAGAAAGTACTCTTAACGTCTAAAGAATTGAAGTGTTTATGAATGTTGAATAAAATTGATCTATAGCTTGTAATTTCATGGGGGAATATTTTTTGAAAATTGATTTTTCTCATTTTAGAGAAAGCATGTAGTCCTAACTCTGTTTTTCTAGTAAGTCCCTAATAGTTTCTGATTCTGATCACAAAGCAGTCTCTGCTGAATGGCTGTGACTTTGCAAGTGTGTTCCAAAGCCCATCAGGTTTGATTCGTTGAGTTGTACACTTTTGTATAAAACTCTGGCTGCCATAAAAACGTGTGATATTTGCTGTTTTAAGATAGGAATTGTAACAGTAGGTGCCACTAGTATTTTCACAGTACTCTGGAATAAAAAATTAAATGAAAAGTCATTTTTAAAATACTCCCTTTCACAAAGAACCAGAGAATTCCCATCAGTATTCTCAGGAAAATGCACTACAATTCTATTTTTATTATTCCTTTTAAATATAGCACAACTCTTCCCCAAATATGATCTCTTTTGCAAGATTCCAAACTCTTTCTTACATCCAAATGACATCCTCCCCCACTTACCCCATCCTATGTTTTGGACAGAATTTATTCTCTTAAGAGAGTTTATTTGCAGGTTTCCAGTGTAAATCAATCAAACATGTCTCGCCTCAGTTTCTTATTTTTACTCATATCTGTGATATTCTTTTTTTAAAATACTTTAAGTTCTAGGGTACATGTAAATACTTTAAGTTCTGGGGTACTACGTGCAGGTTTGTTACATAGGTATGCATGTGCCACATTGGTTTGCTGCACCCATCAATTCATCATTTACATTAGGTATTTCTCCTAATGCTATCTTCTTAAGAAAAAAGAAAAAACAAACAAAAAAAACCCAAAAAAAAACAGAGACATATCAAGCTAAACCAAATGCTACTTTAGCTTGTTAGGAGGTATAAGAAGCTCTAAATAATCACCAAATAATCAGTAACAGACAACACATACAACACAGACATTCTGATTTTTAAATTCTGATCAAAAATGTATCTATTCAATGCAGTATCCTTGCAGGTTATAAAGCTTTAATTCCAAAATTAACTTCTTTGTGCTTGAAAAATCTTTGAATTTTTATACTTCTTATGTTTCGCTAATCAGTGTCTTGCTTACAAAAGCCATTTTTTAAATAAAATTATCACTGAGTGCTTACAAACATAAGTATACATTTAGAAGATAATACTAATTAATTTGTCAAAATACTAGCATCTTTATCGTCCAGCTACACACTTAGAATAAAACTATTATAATTCTTTTAACTATGTGTTCAAGCACAGGTTTTTTGATGACTAAAATCTGTTTTTTGGGTGCATATATTTTATTTTTCTGCTTAATTTTACTTTTTAGTTCAAAACAGCTTGAACACACTTACTATATGGATTCCTCTAATATGTTCACCTGTCATGGAAGCCTTTCTATATACAGTAATTGGAGAGAGGGAGAAATTTATGCATTTGCCTTTTTGCTACCCTTTTTATTTATGTTTTAAATTTCAACTTAATTTTAGATGCCAGGGGTACATATGAAGGTTTATTAGATGGGTGTATTGCAACCAGGTAGTGAGCATAATACCCAATAGGTAGTTTTTTGACCCAAATGCTCTCTTTCTGCCTCCTGCCCACTAGAAGTCCCAGTGTCCATTGTTCCCACGTTTATACCCATGGGTGCTCAATGTTTCATTCCCACTTGTAAGTGAGAACATTTGATTTTCCATTCCTGTGTTAATTTTCCTGGGATTATGGCCTCCAGTTCCATCCATGTCTCCGCAAAGGACATGATATTATTCTTTTTTATAGCTGTGTAGTACTCCTTGGTGTATATTTTCTGTATCCATTCCACCACTGATCAACACTTACGTTGATTCCATGTCTTTGCTATTGTGAATAATGCTGTGATAGTGTATGACATGAGTGCATGTATCTTGTTGGCATAATGATTTATTTTCCTTTGGGTACACACCCAGTAATGGGATTGCTGTATTGAATGGTAGTTCTGTTTTAAAGTCTTTGAGAAATCTCCAAACCACTTTCCACAGTCGCTGAACTAATTTACATTCCCACCAACAGTGTATAAGCATTCCATTTTCTCTGCATCCTCACCAGCATCTCTTGCTTTTGGATGTTTTAATAAATATCTATTCTGACTGGTGTGAGATGGTATCTCCTTGCGGTTGGTTTTGATTTGTATTTCTCTGATGACCAGTAATTATGAGCATTTTTTTCATATTTTTGTTGGCCACTTATATGTCTTCTTTTGAGAAGTGCCTGTTCATGCCCTTAGCCCATTTTTAATGTGGTTGGTTGCGTTTTGCTTGTTGATTTAAGTTTCTTACAGATTCTGGATATTAGACCTTTGTCAGATGCATAATTTGTGAATAAATGGTGCTGGAATAACTGACCAGACCTATGCAGAAGAATAAAAGTACACCCATACCTTTCACCATACAAAAAAATTAACTCAAGATAGATTATAAATTTAAATGTAAGATCTCAAACTATAAAAATCCTAGAGGAAAATCTAAGAAGTACCCTTCTTGACATTATCCTTGGCAAAGAATTTATGACTAAGTCCTCAAAAGCAATTGCAACAAAAGCAAAAATTGACAAGAGGGTCCTAATTAAACTAAAGAACTTTTGCAAAGCAAAAGAAACTATCAACAGTGTAGACAGACAACCTATAGAATATTTCCCTTTTTATTAGGGCTTTTGTACTGATACTTAAACCAAAATATTTATCAATTAAAATTATTTTTCTTTGAAATATTCCTGATTTTATTTTAAATATCTATATAATGCAATAGATTCATGCAGTTATTTCTTACACTTTTATTTCCAAAGATATACAATGTTTATCTAGTCTCACTCCAATTACCCAGTGATAAAGGCAATATTTGACTGTCTGACAACTGTTAGATTGATTTTGCCAGCTCCTTATTATAAAACAGTAAGTTGTAATTGGAGTGCCGCCTTTAAAGACAATGAAGAATGAGGGTTTATTACACCAAGCAGAATGTAGTAGTTTACTGCATGCTAACAGTCCCAATGCCACCAACTAGAACATCCTGGGTAAATATATTTTAATAAGCATCAGAAGACTGAAAAATAACTTGGACCTGACAGTCCAAAATGCCAGAATATGGAACCCTTGAAGCATAGGCAGCTATTTCCTCTTTGAACCCTGGGAATGTTTTTTTCTATAGATTCATGACAAGGAAGAAGTTTGTAGGCATGGGGCACTTTTGCTTGAGTTCAAATTGAAGAATGTTCTGTTTTGTGATACGAATGCCCATTACATGTTTGTCTTCAGTCTTTGAAATATTGAGCTCTACACTTATGCGTTCTCATTATTGTATGTATCTCATACCTTAATTAAAAATGTAGAAACTAACTAAAATAGTGTCAAAAACACAAACTAGAAAATTTTGTAATTTTATATCTGAGAACTCAGTGAGTTGAGAAATGGAATGAAGCATGATTTAATGGTGTTTGTAAATAACATTTGATTAAGTATAATTGTGACATAATTTAAATGCATTCAGGAGTATCACTGTTTAATTTTCTGTAATCGAATTTTTAAAAATACTGTTTGCACAGTGACAAGTTCAACAATTTATGAAGATCGCTGCTTTGACCTCTTTAGATGTACTGATGAATCTAACATTGTAGCATGTTTAATGCAGCTGACCAGCACCTCTCACTGTGTGACATTACAGAAGGAGTGACATGCCCTCTTCTCTCTGATTGTGCTCTAAGTTTAACACAGCTGTATTTCCTGCTAGATAGATTTCCTATTTCTTAATAGCACATTGTGCCTTTCTTTCTAGAATTTTTACCTTATAATACAAGATTGCAAACAATAATATAAAGGTATTAAATTTATTTTCTTTGTATGCATTTGGAAAGAAATGTCAAATTATTTCAGACTATACCTACATGGAATAGATGGCATGTAACAGAAAAAAAATGTAAGAAGGAAACCGAGGAGTCACTTGAAGCCAAGAGACATAAAATTTCTGGCTCACTTGACTTCTGAAAACTTCTTGGAATATAATAGGCACTCAGTAAAAACTTTTTGAGTTGAATAGATACATTTTAAAAACTTCCACATTTTTAACTAGACCTTTGAGTAAGTTAAACTTCACAAAAATGTAACATGTGTATTCCATGTCTCTGAGAGCATCTTGGCACATCCTTGTACTTCCTCAAATGCACATCCCACATTGAGAGACACAGACATAAATACGAAATCAGAAATACATTAATCCACAAGTTTTTTCATCACAGCATTCATTATATAACAGAAACCACCTATAAGTCAACACATGGGAATTAAATCCATTTATTTCATCTCTCTCTCTCTCTATATATATATATCTATATGTATACATATATAGATATACTAGATTGAATGCTATACATGATATAAACAAGAGAATTTATTTCTGGGAAGTGAAAGCTTTTAACTTGTTATAAATCCATGTAATTATGCTATCTAGAAATATTACATTACAGTAGCTAAAAGCTTAGAGTTTTTGTTACAGTTTAGCTAATACAAGTGAAACTCTTATTATTCTACCTGGCACAATGTAAGTGCAACATTAGTATTGCTGTTATATGTGTTTTGTTTTGTTTGATGAACATGTATTGATACTGTTTAGGTAAGCAGAATATCTTATTAACATAGAAATTATTTTAAGTAGGTTTTCGGTAATATACAGATGTTTGTGAAATCATGTTTATTAACAATGCATGTAAGAAAATTATATTATGTTAACTACATATAGAATGTAGACTAGAGACTAAAAGAAAACATAAAATGTTAATGTTTATCATATTTTTAAAAAAATTAGACTTATTTACCTTTTTTATCACTCTTTTCCGTGTTTTATCAAGAAATGTCACAGGAATTAATTTAAATTAAAAAATAGATACATTTGGGAAAATGTAAATACTGGAGCAGATTATGACTGGTATATCCTTAAAACAATATAGCATGATGGCAGCTCTTACAATTCAACATCTAGGGTCAAGTTCTAGCTTTATCACTTTTTAAATATTTAATTCTTATGTATTCATAGTCTCTTAAGGCTAAGGTGTCAAATTTTGAAAATGAGGAAACTATAAATGAATGATCTTCAACCCACTGAAAATATAAACTCTCCAATTGGGATAAGTAGGAGTAAAATTTTTTTTGTGATATAATGTATAACCTAAATAACTTTCTTCCTACCATTCCAATTTATAAAGTTCAAATCCTATATCAATTCCTCTAGTTTTTTGAGAAATGCATCCTTTTCTCTTCAAAAGATCTGGGATATAGCCCAAGTTCCCTCCCTCCCTTCAAACCCAGGGTAAGATTCTTCATAGACCCAGACAGTGTAAACAGGCCAGTGATTCTCAATCAAAGCTATGAAGCACCCATCAACAAAGGTTTTATTGATTCAGTAGAATAAGAGGACGGATTATTCCTTTATGTTCTTATTTCTAATAATTCATGAAATCATTAAAAATCAGTATTTAGTTGAGTCCATTTTTATGTCAAACATTATGTCTGTAAGGTCAATTGAAAATTAATCACCAATTTAACACCTAAAGTAATATAAAGAAAATGCTCATATTGAGAAATTGAAGCAAGAAGAGTTACACACCATATAATCTTCATACAGTCCTCTGAATAAGATAAATCAAGAGAAACTTGTCCAGCAGGCTGACATAAGATGGGGCCAGAACCCTAACTAGGAAGGAGCCCTTTCATCTGATTCCTTCCATGAAAACCTATAAAGGCTGAAAACCACTTTATTTCTCACTGAAACGAAGCCAGAAAAAATATGAAGGACATCCTACCTCTGCCACTTTGGTAGCACACAGCATGCGTGGATTTGCCAAATAAGTAATTTCTACCTGGAGAGGATCATCCTTATGCCTGACTAGCTATTATACTTGCAGTGTGTTTTCATCCTTCAGATTTTCCTGAAAAGGACCAGCTCATATGACCCGATTCTGAAAAATCGCAGGTGGCAGTGGGCCTGATCAGTAATTTACTGAAGTGTAAACTGTTCCTACTGAAGGGGTCCATCCAAGTAAGTGAACTATGGAGATTACTTTTTCCTTTTCATTTGTTTCTGCTCTATCTATTTGGTTTTGGTTATTTCAACACATTTAATTTTTGGACATTTCTCCTTAGGAAAAATCTGGAAAAGACAGACTAATAAATGAATAAAACAACCATTGATTGTCACATCCGTCAAAATACAAAAATAAACAAAATAGGTTGACAAGTTATAAAAACAACACATTTCTATCATTTAAGATTTTCTTTAGCTACGTGACTCTTCTTTCCCAATATTCTAGATAATTAAAATACTGACCTTTGCCTCTACTACCATCATCATTTTTTTTCCATAGTTTTAACTGTAAGAGAATGGTCTCTAAATGCATTTTATGTAGACAGACACAGATGCTCTTATGGGTTCAGTCAAACGAAGTAATAGAAACAGTAAAAGGACCAGGGAAAAGAAGCATGTTGTTTTTATGCAACCACAAGAATTTGGAGGAATGCTAATAATTTGTAAGGTTCTTACCTAATTTATATATGAAAGCATAAGTACATGAAAGCATAAGTATATAAAATCACACTAAAATCAGTTTTATACTGAATAATTATAAAATATGTTAAATATTCTGATATTTTAAAAGAAAAGATACTCATTAAAAATACTGTTTTTAGTTTTAAATGTTTGTTTTACTTGGTAAAGTTAATTAACCCTAGGCTAGTCATCTGAAAGAGCTTGACCAACTCATTAAGTTCTCTCCAAAATAGTCATACAACCCCAGTTTGGTGAACTGCAGTGTGGCTAGTTTATTCTGGGAAGCAAATGTGACAGTACTAATGAGAACTGTTAGAAACAATGAAACTGCAAGCCTTATTCCAGGAGCATTATTTATATACACTTTGAATCTCTTATTGACTAGTAGCAACTGGCAGAACTGTCCATGTTATGAGTCAAAGTATGTGCACATCTAGTACTGCTAAAAGCCCACATGAAGATTTTGTGAATAATAGAGTTGCTTTGATGTGATGTATATTGTTAGTACCTGAGAGGAGAAACTGACATCTGCAAGAAAATCTGTTTAAACTAATCCTGACTTAATCAGGCCCTGAATTTGCTAATTCAATCTTTGGTCTTCATTTACATTCTAATGATCCATGGCAATAACTGAAATGTTTAAGTACCAATGTAACTGTGAGCGAATAATTGAAAGTTTCAATCATGGGAAAAGTTCATTAGGTTTTAGGTTATTGAACAGTGTCAGCTTCACAAAATACACAGGTATATAATTAGTCCAGAATTCATATTTTCTCCTGTGTGCCCATTTGCTTTTGCTTTATATTCAGAAGTCATAGGAAAAAAAAAAAAGAATGTTTCAAAGTAAAGAAAATATACCTGGGGAAAAATGTTCTCCAACAACAGCAATAAGCTTTGAAGAGTTTTCAGAGGCTTAAACCTTAATTGAGGGTGAAAGATAAACACAAGAAAACCTGTAATTAATAAAATCAATAATTCAAAATAGGTCCAGTAGAATAATCATCTCTTTTGCTAAGAATAATAGACATTTCTCAATGAGATAAAACCTCATCTATGTCCTTTATACTTTCTTTTAGACTTTCATATCGTTTCATATTAAAATTGGCATCCTCTTTGACTAGTCAGTCACATCTATTGTCAATGAAGAGGTTATAATTTACATGCCAAGATCTGCTATGCTTGTGAGACTTACTTTCCTCATATTTTTATATTGTCACCTTAAATAGACATTACACATTACTTGCTGTGATAGGAAATAATATGAGACATAACCAGCATATATGAAATTAACAGTAGTAAATTCTGTACAAAGAAAGACTCCAAGTAACTTTAGGATAATTTTATAAGTTAGAAAATAAAAATGTGTTTTTCAATCTCTGCCAGATTTACCTGTGCTCATTAGTAATTACATTTGCAACCAATAAGCACTACTTCCATTTTACTTCCATTTACCTTGGACAAACTAATGTGTTAACTTCACATTAAATCACTTAAGGTTACAAGCCAAAAGAACTCAAAAGACCCATAGCACTAGGTGAACCAGAATATTCCCTGGATCATATACTATTTTTTTAGAGAAGCAGAGTCAGGTTCTTACATCAGGTGGAGTAAGTTTGAGGGCAGGACAGGAAACAAGAGGGGAGACCTATGTCATTGATTGGTAGGAAAGCAGCATATAAATATGTGCAAACTTTTAATAATCTTTATAAGCATCTCAAAAAACTAACCAAGGATTTCAACTGAGTTTTAAACAGACTGCTGCTTTTATACTAATTCTTATAATGAAGTGCTCTTCAACTAACTGCACTTTAGAATTACTATGGAGTTTGTATTAATGACTCCTAAGTCCTCACCCATAGATATTTTCATTTAATTGACCTGGAGCAGGGCGGGGAAAAAACAGTATTTTCACAAACTCCCCAGGTGATTCTTTAAACCATTATGCCAACATTTTGCCTTTAAAAAATAATATTGATGCAATCACACACCAGGAGTATGTGTTAAGGAAGAAAAGTAGAAGCTGTCCCTGTTCCCCACCAGGCTCTGCTCACTTCCTCTTCCGTATGATTTTAAGAAGGTGAAAATGTATTTTATAAAATTTGGTGGAGACACACCACTCTTCCATAAAAAAATGGTGTCACTTAAGTAGGTGAAGTCAAAATGTTTGAGAAAGGATTCTTCTGAAACTTCATAAAAATCAGAGAAGCACACTTATACATAAATACCCTCACCCTTGCATATTTGGACTGTATAAGTCTTAAGAGTAGCAGAAATCCACTTTGATCTAGTTCCATAGCCAGCAAACAAACAAGAGCTTCTGTGAAAAAATTAGCAATTGACAGTAGCATCTACAATATAATCTTATTTAATTCGCAAGTGCTAGTATAAGCTGAATCATCATGGTTAGATATGTCTTAAACTACTTTTTAAATTTGTAACTCAACGTGATTGGTTATCACTGCTTCTAGCAGTAGTTATCATATAAGTATAGACATGCAAACCTGCAACTGCTGAAAAATAGGCTTAACTTTGCAAATGAACTTTTTAGAATCAAGGTAATATGCCTCAAGAATAGTCCTCCAAAAGTAACACAAACTGCCGCAAAACCAGTGCTTAGAAATTTATCACAGCTTCTAACATTAGAAAAGAAGAAGATCTAAAGTCAGTAATCTAAGCTTCCACTTTAGGCAACTAGAAAAATAACAGCAAATAAAGTCTAAAGTAAGCAGAGAAGAGAAATAACAAATAAAGGATAAGTTAATGAAACTGAAAACAGAAAATTGACAGAGAAAATTAACAAAACCAGAAACTAGTTCTTTGACAAGATCAATAAAATCACTAAGCCTCTAGCAAGGCTAACTGAGGAAAAAAGAGAGACAAACGAAAGAGGGGGCATCAGTAAAGATCCCATGGACATCAAAGTCACCATGAAATGATACTATGAACAAGTATATGCCCACAAATTCAATACTTAGATTGAAATGAAGCAATTCTTTGAAAGATACAATCTGCTAAACCTTACACAAAAGGAAACAGTCAGAGCAGAACTATGTCTTTTTAACAGAATGCATCAATAATTAATGACCCTCAAAATCGGAAAGCATGGGCCAATATGGCTTTAATGGAAAGTTTTACCTAACATGTAAAGAAAAAATTACACCAGCTCTCTGTAATCTCTTCCAGAATATAGAAGCAGAAGCAGAAGGAATTCATTCTATGAAGCCAGCATTACCCCAATACTAAAACCAGACAAAAACATAGAAGAAAGGAAAAAAAAAAAAAAAAAACACTAATATCTCTTATATAGATGCAAAAATCCTCGACCATATATTAGCAAATAAAAACTAATAATATATTAAAATAATTACATACCACAAACAAGTGGGGATTTATCTCATACATGCAAGTTTGATTCAATATTTCAAAATCGACTATTGTAATCAACACACTAAAGAAGAAAAATCAGGCCAGATACAGTGGCTCATGCCTCTCATCACAGTACTTTGGGAGGCCAAGGTGGGCAGATCCCTTAAGGTCAAGAGTTTAAGGCCATCCTGGCCAACATGATGAAACTCTGCCTCTATTAAAGTGAAAAAAAAAAAAAAAAAAAAGCCAGGCTTGGTGGCAGGTGCCTGTAATCCCAGCTACTAGGGGAGGCTGAGGCAGGAGAATCGTTTGAACCCAGGAGATGGATGTTGCAGTGAGCCAAGATCATGCCACAGCCTGGGTGACAGAGTAAGACTCTGTCTCAATAGAAAAAAAAAAGAAGAAAAAGAAAAATCACATAATTTTTTCAAGTGATCCAGAAAAAGCATTTGACAAAATTCAACATCCATTCAGGATAAAAACATAATAACACCAAACAAATTAGGAATAGAGGGAAACTTCCTCAACTTGATTTAAAAACAAACAAACAAAAAACAAAACAAACAAACAAACAAAAAACCCATAGCCAACAAAATACTTAGTGGTGAGATACTAAAAGTTTTCTTGCCAGGATTAGTAATAAGGCAAGAATATCTCTCTTCATTGCTGCTTTTCAACATTGTATTGGGAGTCCTACCTGATGCAATAAGAAAATAAAAGAAAATAAAAATTATACACATTGGAAAGGAAGAATTAAAGCTACAGTTGTTCAAAGATGATATGATGATCTATACAGTATATCTGAAAAAAATCAATAAAAGTCTTCTAAGGCTAATAGGTGATTATAGTAAAGTTATGAGAAATGAGATTGATATGTAAACATCAATCACTTTCCTATAGACCAGCAATGTATCAATGGGTTAAAAATTAAAAACACAATACCATTTACATTAACAACCCCTAAAGTGAAATATTTAATATAAATCTGATATGACAAAACATGTATTATATCTGTATGATAAAAACAACAAAACTCTAATGAAAGAAATCAAAGAAGAAAGGAGAGATAGATATTCTACGTTCATGGATAGGAAGATTCAATATTGTCAAAATGTCATTTCTTTATAATTTAATTTATAGATCCAATGCAATCTCAAACAAAATCCCAAGTTATTTTGTGGATATTAACAAATGCATTCTAAATTTTGTGTGGAGAGGCAAAAGAATCAGAATAGCCAGCACAATAGTGAAGAGAACAGCGAAGTTGGAGAACTGACACTAGTTGACCTTAAGACTTACGGTAAAGCTACAATAACCAAGATGGTGTAGTATTGGCAAAACAATTGGCAAATAGAGCAATTTACAGAACAGACAGCCTAGAACTAGAACCATATATAGTCAATTAATCCTTGACAAGGAAGCAAAGGCAATACAATGGAGGAAAAAAATAGTATTTTCAACAAATGTTTCTGGAACAACTAGACATCCATATGCTATATATATACACACACATATATATATGCACACACACACATATATACACATATATACTAGACTGACTTTATATTGTCACACAAGTGAATTAAAAATGGATCACAGACTTAAATGTAAAATGTAAAACTATAAAACTGGAAAATTGCATAGGAAAAAATATGAAAGAACTTCATTATGAAGATGACTTTTTAGATACTAAAAGCATGATCCATTGGAAAAATGATTGATAACCTGGACTTTATTAAAATTAAAAACTTCTCTGCAAATGACATATTCAAGAGAATGAGAAGATAAGCCACAGACGGGGATAAAATATTTGCAAAGACACATCTGATAAAGGACTGTTACTCAAAATATACAACAAACTTTTAAAACTCAACAAGAAAATAAAACACCTGATTTTAATGTGCATGAGACCTAAACAGACACCTTACAAAAGTGATACGCTGATGGAAAATAAGCATGTGAAGATATTCCACATCATTTGTCATCAGGGACTCAAATTAAGAAGAACAATGAGATAATACTATACATCTATTATAGTGGCCAAAATCTGGGACGCTGATGACATCAAATGTGTTGAGGATGTGGAGCAACAGGCAAATTCCCTGCTGATGTGAATATAAAATTGTACAACCACTTTGCAGACAATTTGTCAGTTTTTCAGAAACTGAATATACTCTGTCCACATGATCCAACAATCACTCCCCATAGGTGTTGAAAGCTTATGTCCACACAAAAACCTGCACTTGGATATTTATAGCAGCTTCATTCATCCAATTGCTGCAGCTTAGAAGTAACAGAGATGTTTTTCAATAGGCAAATGGACCAAAAAACCTTATACACCCAGACAATGAAATACTATTTATTCACTTCCAAAAAGAAATGTCTTCCTGAAGGCATGAGAAAGCATGAAGGAAACTTAAATAAATAATACTAAGCAAAAGAAGCCGATCTGAAAAGGCTAAGTGCAGTAATTCCAAATGTATGACATTCTGGCAAAGATAAAACAATGAAACAGTAAAAAGATCAATGATTGCCAGGGACTTGGGGTGGGGAGAGACTCAATAGGCAGGGCATAGAGGATTTTTAGGGTAGTGAAAATATTCTCTATGATATTATTCATTATACATTTGTCCAAAGCCACAGAATGTACACTACTAAAAGAGTAAATCCTAATGTAAACTACAAACTTTGGGAGATGATGATGCGTCAGTGTATGTTTATCATTTGTAACACATGTACCACTCTGGTGGGAGATGTTGATAGTCGGGGGTTGTGTGTGTACGGGAGCGGCAGGTAAATTGGAACGCTTTCTGATCAATTTTGCTGCAAACCTAAAATTTGTTTACAAAATCAAATCAGGAATGGCAATATAAACCAAAATAAAACAAACACTTATATGAATGAGCTTTTGTACTTCATATACTCTGTAATTTATAAACAGGAGAGTGATTCATATGACTTACAATATGAAAACAGTAAAGCCATTCCTCACCAAAGCTTCTTAACCAATGCTTCTAAAAGACAAGAAATTTGGCAGAAAGGCTCATGCTACAGTCTTCATGGTAAGTATAATAGCAAAAGCTATTCTAGGCCACTCTCATAACCTTTAGCGAGCAAGTTCATATAAACAAAATTCTGACTTGCTGCAGAGGAAATTACTATAGCTAGTTACTTTGGTAAAATAAGATTGTCCCACAAAAAGCAATGATTTATATTCATCACATTTCAGTAGTTCTCGCACAAAAATAAATATACATTGATATTAGGAAAATATTTCCACACTGGAGAACACAACATCAAATAAATATACACAAATCAGTAAAACTTATGAAAAAAAAAATCAAAAGCACTCAGCTCACTGGTGATCCTAGAATACATAAAACTGGCCTTCTAAATCAAAAGTAACAGGACAAGTTGTAAAGTTCCTGGAATATCTTAGACCCTAGTGCACTCGTTTATGGTCCTCAGACAATAATTTTTTTGTGGAGAAATTTAACATAGCAATTCTTACATAATAATTAACATGCCATAGGGACAAGGCCACCTGGAGTTCTATGTGGGAGCAGTCATTCTAAATGGAGAAAGCAAAACAGCAGTTTTGTTAATTATTATTATTCTAAAAATACAGGAAGAAATTTAGAAATTATTACTTATTTACCACATGTGTTGTAATGAATCAAACTTTTTAGTGTATTTCTGCATATAAATATTTAGTGTATCTCTTCTAATAAGGTACCAAAGTTCAAAATCTTTTAAGTTACCACTGCCAGATGGATAAAGATATAAAGACGCAGACACGTATGACACTAAGCAGAACCTGCTAATCTAATAACTAAAAATGGCAAGTAAAAAACTGAAGTAAATGGAATAGATGGAGGGGCAAAAAGCATTGCCTTACTCTAGTAATATATGCTACAACAAAATTCAGGTCAAAGAAATCAGGAAAACAATGTTTAAGAGGTAATTAGCAGCCCTTGAGAATCGTTATTAAGCCCCCCTCCCCCCAAAAAAAGCCTCTATATTTCTGATAACTTTCTAAACTACTGTTAGTCATTGTTTTTGTTTTTGTTACATATTGTTGTTTGCAAGGTTTTTTATGTTTGCAAAGATTTTCATGACATTTTAAAATAAGGAGAATGAAATGTCCCTACTTCTATGAAACAAAACAAGTGAACCCTGCTTTGCCTCAGATATATTGTTATATCTTCATGGCTACAAAATTTGCATTTGTCATCTATAGGGTACAAGAAAGTATTAAACAGCTGCGACCAGCATCATGGCCAATCGGATGCTCTTGGTCCCCTCCCCTCACCACCCCACCCTAGTACATATACGGGCAGAACATCCAGTTTTAGCCCACATGAGAGTAGAGGAAGACACTTAGGTAATCATAACACCACGTCACGCCCCACCCACCCCGACATAAATATGCCCCTCAAACACATACAGACACATTCACAGAAAACAAAACAAACATGCTTAAAATGTGTACCCTAGGAACAGAGCTGGAAGCCAGGAGCAGGAGGCAAATGGGAAGACTGTGGTTCCCTGCGGGTGGGTACCACAGGCACAGCTGCCCTCAGGTATGTCTGCGCCCTGATTGAAACCAAATGCCTTTATTGAGGCAGAAAGTTGAAGAGTCCTGAGGCTGTTTCCAGACAGTAGGTGCCGCTGGAGACAGGCAGAAGGAGCAAACCTGTCTGGAGGAAAGCTCACCAAATTTAGGGCTGCAGGACTCCTACAGAGGAAGATCATATAGTCAGCTGCTCACATACCCATTTATCATATGATTTGCTGATCATTCTTTCTGGTAACACAGAGTTTTAATCTCAGATTGTTTTTCTTCTTTTTGTCATGTATCCTAAAGGATTACCCTTGTGCTGGGCATTTTGGTGACATTTTTATTCATAATTTTTCTTGAAAGGTACTACTATATCTAGGAATCTAAAGGCATATTGTTAATAACTTTTTTCTCAACAATTTGAAGATTTTTCTTCTGCCCTCTATTGCTGCAATTGAGAATTCTATTATTGTCTAATTGTCATTCTTTTTCCCCCCCTTTCTTCTGACTGCATAAAAGATTTTCATTTTCTTTCTACCTTTCTGTTCTATATTTATACTCTAAGATATTTGGGCTCAGATTGATTTTTCTTAGTGCTTCTAGCGATACCTAACAAATCCTGTACCTGTGTATTTATATCTTATTTACGAAAAATTTGTAGCAATTTTCTTTCAAATATTATGTACCCATTTTGTTTCCCCCTCTATGATTCTATGACACCTGTTAAACTTTTACATTCTCTCATGTACTCTTACCATCTCTTTCATATAAATTTTTCCATCTTCCTGTGCGGTATGTCGAATTATTGCTTTATGCTTTAGGATGATTAAATTTCCCCATTGTGTTGATACCTGGAATTGCTTTTTAGAGTATAAATTTCAAGGATAGCATATACGCAGTTTATGTGTCTGATGTTTGCATCTTGAAGATTATAGAAATATTCTGAAAAGTAAGATATTAATTAATCCAGAAAAACCTCAGAATTAATCATGGAGGACCAGAGATATATTGCCAAGATGATTAGAGGGTCATGTCTCTTAACATCATTGCCATCTCTACTCCTCCATGCCTGTTAACCTAGGTCAGCATCTCTCTTTTTATTATTATAACAGTAAACTACTAGAATAGCCAAATGTAATTTTAAAAAAATGTGTTTTTTTGACATTTTCACTACAAAGAAATAATGTTGGTGAGGTGATATATAAACTAGTTTGATTGACTCTTTCTATAATGTACATAGATCAAAACATACCATGCCCACAAATATACACAATTATTATTGTCAATTAAATATAAGTAAATAAATAATTTTAAAACAATTTGGATAATACTCATTACTTGCTATTGAGTTTCAATGCCTACTATGTTTTTGCTTACATTTTTTGGTGCCAAATGATGACTTTAATTATACCAAAATAATAGAAATAAAAACCGAATTATGTATATACCATATTCATCACTGCTATGTAAAAACCAAAGTATATCAGAACACGATGTATGAGTAAATGTCTTACAGTAGTTCAACTAGGGGAAAATGGTAGAGTAATTCACTTTTCAGATCTTGTGTGGTAATATAGACATGTTAAGCTCACAAGGACCTGTGCAATAGCATTGATAGTTAAGGAACACTGTGAGCAACACTGCAATTTCAGCAAATGGCATTACATCAAGTTAATACTTTTGATGAGAATGGTTTTTTGTTTTTCTTGTATTCAATTTACAAATTTGCCTTTGGTTGTATGGTTTATAGCTGTAAGAACTTATAACCTATGTTTGTACAAATTTTAAAATATTACAATAAAAATAATTTAAAACCTCTCAGAATATAGGAGTAGTTTTTTATTTAAATGGTATCCATACATTACTCTTGAGAAACACAGTTATATATTTTTCCTTTAAAAATGTGGGCTTTAGTTGTAAGAAGTTAAGATATCTGAAAATATAGTAATTCACCTACAAAAAAGGCAAATTAATAAGATAATATCTGGAAGTCTATTTCATAGTTTTGACTCTGATAATGGACCAAGAAGTATCCAGATGTTTAGACACTCTGCCACAATTTTAAACTGAAAGAAGAGATCTTAATGTGCTGGTATTTTCTGTTTTTAACCTATTTAGACTTAACCTTGGATTTCAGATGATCATATAGTTGTCACAGCTTAGAAAGGCGAACGTATCTCCTTCGTAATAGGGAAGGTAAGGTTACATCAAAGATACTTTAGGAATTATATCTTTCCAGCAGAATCAATCTCTGTAATGATAGCACATCATGATTGCTGCAGGATCCCATCTAGAATAACATTTCCCATTAAGGCATAATTTTCCTTTACAAAAACATTGAAGGAGTTTCTTGAGCCCTTAAGGTAAATTGAAAGATTTACCGACCACTAGAAATAATTGGAATCTGAAGGAAATTCACTTTAGTCTAACAAATGATTCTCATCATGAAGTCCTAACATTGCCATTAGAAATAGTTGGAGTTATTTGATTTGGCTATAAAACGCTCATGTATAAAGTGTATTGTTCTTTAAAAATACACTAGCACATTTTAATACAGAATGGATATAGGTAACTAAAACCAAAATCATAATGCTGTTGAATACTGCATTGTAACTTAATCACTTATGAATGATTTGACAGGATTTATTAACCATACTAATTCTATGAAAAAGCAGACAGACTAACATTTTCTCTGAGTCCCAATGCATGGTGATGGTGGTTCTTAAAGGTTATCAGTTAACCGTGGAACTTAAAAAAAAACCTCCCAATTTGTAATTAATTATATATTTAGAAAACACTCTCACATAAGTACACTAAAATTGATCTGCCAACAAATGTGGGATGTGATAGAAAGAACCTATGGATTAAAAAAAGAAAAGCACAAATTCCAACTTCAGTCTGTGCTTACTGTATGTCAAACTTTGGGTTAGTCAAAAAACTATCTGAGCATCAATTTCTTCATCAATAAAATACTTAAACTTTTCATCATAGATCATTGCAAGAATTAAATGATACAATATAAGAATCCTAGCCTAAGGAAATGCTCATAGTAGCATGGTCATTACTGTTCCTACCATGTCCATATATATCCTTCCAAAATTAAATTGCAAGTTATGTCTTTTTTCTGTTTGAATTTCTTTTTATTATTATTATTATTATTATACTTTAAGTTCTAAGGTACATGTGCATAACGTGCAGGTTTGTTACATATGTGTAATTGTGCCATGTTGGTGTGCTGCACCCATCAACTCGTCAGCACCCATCAACTCATCATTTACATCAGGTATAACTCCCAATGCAATCCCTCCACCCTCCCCACTCCCCATAATAGGCCCCAGTGTGTGATGTTCCCCTTCCCAAGTACAAGTGATCTCATTGTTCAGTTCCCACCTATGAGTGAGAACATGCGGTGTTTGGTTTTCTGTTCTTGTGATAGTTTGCTGAGAATGATGGTTTCCAGCTGCATCCATGTCCCTACAAAGGACACAAACTCATCCTTTTTTATGGCTGCATAGTATTCCATGGTGTATATGTGCCATATTTTCTTAATCCAGTCTGTCACTGATGGACATTTGGGTTGATTCCAAGTCTTTGCTATGTGAATAGTGCTGCAAGGAACATACGTGTGCATGTGTCTTTATAGCAGCATGATTTATAATCCTTTGGGTATATACTCAATAATGGGATGGCTGGGTCATATGGTATTTCTAGTTCTAGATCCTTGAGGAATCGCCATACCGTTTTCCATAATGGTTGAACTAGTTTACAATCCCACCAACAGTGTAAAAGTGTTCCTGTTTCTCCAGCACCTGTTGTTTCCTGACTTTTTAATCATTGCCATTCTAACTGGTGTGAGATGGTATCTCATTGTGGTTTTGATTTGCATTTCTCTGATGGCCAGTGATGATGAGCATTTTTTCATGTGTCTGTTGGCTGTATGAATGTCTTCTTTTGAGAAATGTCTGTTCATATCCTTTGCCCACTTTTTGATGGGATTGTTTGTTTTTTTCTTGTAAATTTGTTTGAGTTCTTTGTAGGTTCTGGATATTAGCCCTTTGTCAGATGAGTAGATTGCAAAAATGTTCTCCCATTCTGTAGGTTGCCTGTTCACTCTGATGGTAGTTTCTTTTGCTGTGCAGAAGCTCTTTAGTTTAATTAGATCCCATTTGTCAATTTTGGCTTTTGTTGCCGTTGCTTTTGGTGTTTTAGACATGAAGTGCTTGCCCATGCCTATGTCCTGAATGATATTACCTAGGTTTTCTTCCAGGGTTTTTATGGTATTAGGTCTAACATTTAAGTCTCTAATCCATCTTGAATTAATTTTCGTATAAGGAGTAAGGAAAGGATCCAGTCAAAAGAACAAAGCTGGAGGCATCACGCTACCTGACTTCAAGCTATACTACAAGGCTACAGTAACCAAAACAGCATGGTACTGGTACCAAAACAGAGATATAGACCAGTGGAACCGAACAGAGTCCTCAGAAATAATACTACACATCTACAGCCATCTGATCTTTGACAAACCTCAGAAAAACAAGAAATGGGGAAAGGATTACCTATTTAATAAATGGTGCTGGGAAAATTGGCTAGCCATAAGTAGAAAGCTGAAACTGGATCCTTTCCTTGCTCTGTTTGAATTTCTAAAATAATTCTTGTCATGGGGAAAGTGTCCAAAAATATTTGTTGAATGAACATGCATTGTCAACTTATTACTCAGGCTTGAGTCCTCACTAGCTGTGAAGGAATATAAACAGAATTTTTATTAGACAACTTCTTAAACCTTCACTAATTTGTATTGAATTTATTACATATAGCGAAATTATACTTGAAATTTTAATTTTCCAGTAAGGAAAATTTTCACTTAGAAATACACATTAGCTAAATTTATTTAGCTTACCTATGTAAAATCATAATTCATTATAGTTTAAATATAGTCATAATATTTAATATTTGTATAAATATTTGCCATTCATAACATATTTTCACATCATAACTCATAAGGTAAGAGAAAACTATTATATTAAATCTTATCAAAAAGAAGTGAAAAAAATTTTTACAGGTTTTATGGTAATCGCTGTTTGGTGCTAAACATAAACAGGTTTCTTAGTTGATATTATAAATTGATATTTTGTCTAACAGATTATGTTAATAACAGTTTAGTTAATTGCATCTTCTAAAAACAAGTTTCATTATTCAACCACGATGAGATCATATTTAGTTTTATCTGAGATTTCAAATTCATACATACAACAAACTCTATATCATAAGAGGTATTGTTAGGAAGAATAAGTTAATTATATTTCATATCAGAAAAAAATCCCCTTCATTATACTTACAATGTGAAATAACTAAACTAATTCAAATAATATGAATTGTATTAATTATTTTATGATCTCTTTAAAAACATACATTCAGGGCATTTTTTATAGTGTACATCAATACAAATAAAACTTCAAGTGGAGAAAACACAAGATAGAGAAAAAAAGCATAGTTTTGGTAATGATATAAATAGTAAAGATCCTGAAGGTGCTGACATGCCAGGATATAATTTAAAATTTTACATCATAAAACACTTAAAAAAAAAGAAAATGGCCTAAGTGTCTATGTAGAAATTCTATTTATGAAAAACTCAGAAGAGACACAACCAAGTTGTTATCAGTGATGACAGCAGTTAGCTCTTTGGGGCAACAGAGATGTAAAAAAGGCAGGAAACTACTTCTATGGTAGTGTTAGCATTCTATTTTTTGATCTGTGCGTTAGATACATAGGTATGTTCAGATTATGACAACTTATCTAGTTTCACATCTATGATATATATTTCACATCTATGATATATATTTCACATCTATGATATATATTTCACGTCTATGATATATATCAATAATCTATATGATTATTATATGTTAATAACCCCTTAAAAAAAGGAAGAACATAATTTCAAAAAGACATACAAAGGAAAAGTAAAGTATTCATATGACAGAGAAAGAAGATCCATCATGTACTTAAGAGGGGTCTTTAATGAAGAAAATCAAAGCAAGAGTAGAGGAAACGCTACTGAAAATTATAGTTCTAGGAAACATTCTTAATTAAACAGAAATAATTAAAATGACTTATTGGAAGGAAATATCATGTTCCTGAGAAAATTAACTGGATTACCTACACTGAAACATATTCTCATAAAATTAATAGACATTAAATAAGAGATCTTGAGTCAAGCAAAAAAAAAAATACCAACTCAAATGACATAGTATGGAACAGCAAAACACATCATCAGACTTTGAAACTTCAATTATTTAGGCTAGTGGAATGTGTAGTGAAATATCTAAAACATTCATGTAAAGAAAATATGAACTAAAGATATTAGATTTACCAACAGATCTTCAAACGTAAGCGTCACAGATGAAGTGTTATCAATACAAAAGAATGTAGGAAATGTTTTTCCCATAAATATGTTTTGAAGAATATGCTAGAAGCCAAGCTTCAGACAACAAAAATGATTAGAGAAAAATCAACAAAAATACAAAAAAAAAAAAAAAACTAATGATGGACAATGAGTTTATTTTCACTACAAAGACTAAGTGTGAATTGTACAGGAAAGAATATAGTATTGAATCATAACATTACTGATATAAGTAGTTGGAATTCCTTTGACATTTACCTGGATAATTTAGTATTAAATTGACAACACTTAGATTAGTATATCCTCTTATTCTCCCAAAATACTTGAGTTTAACAGTAATACCTATCAACAAATCAAAGAAGTAAAATTTGACAATGGAGTAGGAAAAGCAAGATGGCTGGTTGTTATTCATTAAGGTAGATTATATATTTATTTTTAAAAGGCCAAATAGGTTTTCTCAAATAAAAGGTGATGAGAAAACTAAAACTACCAAGATAGTGAGGCAACAAATTCAACAAGAATTAACATCCCACCTTTAGAACAAATACAGTCATTATCCTGAGAGAAAATGCAGAAAAATGTGCATGCATAAAATATAACTAAACAGAGATGTATTTTTAAAGACAACTTTTGATTATTGAGATATAAGTAAAAGCAATGTAGGGATTGATTTGCTGAGTGAACACTGATGAAGAGCCAATTATGGAGCCAGAAGATCAAAAAAATAGATTCATTCCTATCTTAAAGGTATCAAGATGAATAGAGATTCAAATACATGACATAAAATTTAGTATTTCCAATATTTTCTCAAAAAGAGTATGCTTTTTGAGCATACTCCAAAAAGAGTTTGGAGTTTGGTGGGGAAAATAACCAAAGAAATAAAGCAAAGAACATTTTCTAAAACTGAATAAATTGTAAGTGCTCTCCGACTGCTATGCAGAATAAATTTTAGTAAACAGGAATACTTATCTACATTCTCATAAAGCTTTAGAAAAGCAAAAGAAAATTTAAAAGTTACAAAATCTTTAAGAGATATGTAGAAAACTAAAGGCTATGTTTACAAAGAAACAAGTATAAATTTGGTGCTGAAATGACCATACTGGATTTTTTAACCTAACTTTTGACAAAACAAGATCACAAACCGTCATGACACACAGTGTACCTATAAAACAAACCTGCATGTGTACCTCCAACCCTAAAATAAAAATTATATATAATATATATTATATTAAATATATATATTAAATATATATACACATATATTTTTTAAAAGAGCATTCATCATGACCAAGTTGGATTTATCCTCGGAAGGCAAGGATGGCCCAACATATACAAATCAACCGATGTGATACATCATATTAACAGAATGAAAGACAAAAACATTACTATCATTTCAATTGATCTGAAAAAGCACTGATAAAATTCAACAACCCTTCATGAAAAAAAAATGGTCAAAAAACTGGGAACAGAAGGAACATACTTCAACATTATAAAAGCCATATATGACAACCCGCAGCTAGTTTCATACTGAATGGGAAAAATCTTAAAGCCTTTCCTCTAAGATTTGGAATATCACAAGGATTTCCACTTTCAGCACTGTTATTCAACATAGTACTGGAAGTCATAGTGAAAGCAATAGGATAAGAGAAAGGAATAAAGGACATCCAGATTAAAAAGGAAGAAGTTCAACTCTCCTTGTTTGCAGATGATATGTTCTTATATTTGGAAAAACCTGAAGACTCCACCAGAAAACTATTGGAACTGATAAACAAATTTAGTAAAGTTGCAAGATACAAACTCAACATACAAAAATAAGTAGCCTTTCTATATGCCAACAGTGAACAATCTGAAAAAGAAATTTAAATAGTGATCCTATTCATAATAGCTGGAGAGAATGTGGAGAAAAGAGAACCCTTGCACAGTATTGGTGGGAATGTAAATTAGTACAATCACTATAGATATCATCCAGCAATCCCTCTGATTGGTATATACCCAAAAGAAAGAAACTTAATATATCAAAGAGATACCTACTCTCCCGTGTTTGTTGCAGCACTGTTCACAATAGCCAAAATTTGAAAGCTACTTAAATGTCCATCAACAGATGAATGGAAAAGGAAAATGTCGTATATATACACAATGGAGTACTATTCAGCCATTAAAAAAGAATGAGATCCTGTCACTTGCAACAATGTGGATGAAACTGAACGTAATTATGCTAAGTGAAATAAGTCAGGCATAGAAAGACAAATATCATATGTTCTCACATATCTGTGGGATTTAAATTTCAAAACAATCAGACTCATGGAGACAGAGAGGCTAGGAAAGGTGCTTGGGGGATGGGAGGAGGTGGGAATGGTTAATGGGTACAAAATATATTTAGAAAGAAAGAATAAGACATATTTGATAGCACAACAGGGTGACTATATTAAATAATAATTATACATTTTTAAATAACTAAGTATATTTGGATTGTTTGTAATTCAAAGGATATGTGCTTGAGGGAATGGCTACTCCATTTTCTGCGTTGTGCTTATTTCATCTTGTACACCTGTATCAAAATATCTCATGTACTTCACAAACATATATACCTACTATGTATCAACAAAAATTGAAATTAAAAGTTACAAAAGCATCACTTTCAAGCAGGAGAAATATACAATGATATTTTCAGTTATACAATATCTTTAAAACTATACTATTAAAAATTATTAATAGAAGAAATAAAATCCCACATATTCTCAGCTTCAAAGAAACTGGGAGATAAGTTTCTACATAAAATATTAATCTTGAATGCTCAAAAGCATTTCAAACCTAACGTGCTACATACTAAACTCAATTTGTTGCTTGTCAAAATAATTATTTTGAAGCCTTATCCATATTAATAAATGCTTAAAACACTCATTCAGTTGTTCAAGCTATAAAGCCAATACCAATACTATAAAAGTACTAACATAGAATTGTGTTAATATTAGTACAAAAGTAATAGCCTGAAAGTATATGTCATTTTCCATTTCATTCTTCACATACTGTAGATCAGCACTACTAAATGTGTGGTCCACAAAATATTTGGTAGCAATGTTGGTTGGGAAAAGAAGAGAAATACACAGCCAATATTTAAAAATGTTTATAGCATTTAACAAAATGATTTTATGTCAGTTGAACCTAATAATAAATGAAATTATATTTGTATGCTTTCTCTGTAATTTCATTTCTTAGTAATTTACTTTTATCTTAAAAAATACTGCCTTAAATGATTGATGATTTTTTAAAAATGGTCCCTCATCACAGATATTTTGAAAAGCATTGCTGCAGATAAAACCTCCCAATATATTTCAGTCCCACCTACTGCACTTCATCTCCACTGTCACAGTGCTGATATCTGCACAGAAAAAATAATCTGATTCTCGTAATTCTTCTGCTTCCTCAATCTTAATTTTCACCATCTAGCTGTAAAATTGTAAATATATATGTATACATATATATTGCATACTGTAGATGCATTCATGCTATGGATTATTTCTCTGTTGAAAAATCACTTAATATTGTGGAATTTTATTTTTAAAATAATTCATTTAACAACTTTTTAATATAAACATATGGTATAGTATTCACCTCAAAAAATTAATATATTTCTTTACTTTCTCTTTTCTCCCTCTCAACTTTATAAGTATTTATTCATTTAAATATTTTGAATAAGAAATAAATCTTTATATATTAAAATCCATTCTCACTGTGTAGAATAAAGAAGAAAAATGCAATAAAACTATCTTAAAAACTGTTATCCTCATCTACAGATTAGTGTGACTGTGTGCCTACAGTTATAGTCAATTTGATACAAGAAGAGATTATCTGGTTTCACGTTCGTGAAACTGCTTTGAAAGAAAGCTGAGAAATAAAGAATGGTTACCTTCAAATTTAGCAAGTAAAAATTAGAATTACAGATGATTTTCCACAGAAACAATGGGTTCCTGCAGAAATTGGAATGTTATCTTTAAAGTGCTTAAAGAAAATAGCTTATAAAGCTATAATTTTGTACCCTTATAAAAGCTTGTAATTTTACACCCATCATAGTTACCCTACAAAATATGAAGTTAGATATCCACCTTCAGCTATGATGAAATAGCCTGTAAAAGACCAATATTTCCATCTAAAAACTAGACAAAGTATGTTAAACAACAACAACAATAATAATAGTAATAAACATTTGTGTAAAGTTATCAGATAACTAACGAAGCAATCAGGAATAAAAGAGTCACATTCTAGAGAAGGAAGAGCCGGGAAGAAATGAGCTGACATGGGGCAGTTGCATTTTCCCTTTGGTATTTTCTCCTACTAGATGCAAGACAAGAGGCTGAAACCCGTAGTATTTCCTGGACAGAGAGACACTGCTGAGGACAGAGAAATCAGAAGAGCTTTTGTGGTTTTTCAGGAGTTGAGGAACAAAACTAGAGACTCAAGACATCAGGTATACAAGCAGCAATGGCCAGAGAACTGAGCTTGAATGAAGCAGGTTTTTTAATGAAGACGTAGGAAGAATTCAGAAGCTACATAAGTAAAGAAGAAAAAAGCTAAGAAGAAAAATTACATGAGTACAGTTGAGATTTTACTGTTTTAATGTGCTAAACAGTAAAGAATTTTAGTTCAAGTCATACCAATAGGATGAATGCCCATGAGAACTGGCCTCTCAATTACACACTTGGTCATTTTGTTTTGAAATGGGAGGAAAACAGAGGTAGACGGACTAATACTAAATCTGCAAAAACAATTTGACTCAGCTAAGTTTCTGATCAGATTAATGACACCCATTTTATATTCCTACCAGTGGAAAAGGCAAATTTTATTTGAAGGACGGACATATCATCAAGAACACCTAAAATCTTTACACGCAATGCCCACGATTCAATCAACAAATATTATACTTGTCAAAAGATAGGAAAATATAACTGAAAACAGCCAAAAGATAGAAAATAGAAGACAACTTACATGTGATTCAGTTATTAGAGTATGTTCACAGGACTTTAAAATAATGATTTAGATTTTAATAAAAGATGAAAGAAAATATTAAAAGATAAATAATTTTTACTCAAAAACCACAACTTAAAAAAAAGAATCAAATGGGAACACTAGGACTTCACAATTCAAAACTAGAAATAAAAAATCAATGTGCATAGTAAGAGATTTAAAATCATAGGAAACAGGACTGGTGAACAATATAAATAAGCCGAGAGAAAATATGTGAACTAAAGCATAGAGAAGAAAACGAAAATTATGTAAAAGAACAAGGGTCATAAGGGACATGGTAAAAAGCTTTCATATTCAGATGAAGTTTTAGAAGAGCAAAAGAAAAAAGAAGGGAGAGAATTCAATGGAAAGAGTTGATGAAAAATAATAGCACATATATTCAACATGTTCTGAAAACTCTAAGGAAAACACACACACACACACAAAAGAAGCCAAACCTAGTAACTTCAGTAAAATGGCTGAACTTCAACATCAGAGAAAATCTTAAAAGTGTCTAAAGAATAAAGCTATGCTATCCTCAATAGAACTACAATAGTTGAAATATACAGATAACAGCATCTCAACAGAATCAAGACATTTTAATATGCTGAAAAATTATTATCAACTTAGAAAATAAAAAATATTTTCAAACAAATAAAACCTGTAAGAATTCATTACCACTAGATGTGCTTTAAAAAAGATCAAATAGTATTATTTCAGTAGGATGAGAATAATTTCAGATGGAAATAAGGAAAAGAAAGAAGCTATAAAGAGCAGGAGAACTGGCGAGCATGTGGGAATGTCTGTATGGGAGACAGAAAATTATAATGCTATTTTCTTGTGGTGTTTCATACATACACAGAATAAAAATGCACAAACAATAAAACAAAAGGCAAAAGTGAGGTACATGGATAATAAATTGTTTTATAGTCCCTATTATTGGGGGAGAGAAAAAAAGGTGTTCATTTTTTCAAATGATAATAAACCCCACAGATATGTGTTGTAAATCCTATGGTAGTCATTAAACAAGCAGGAAAATAATGTAAAACTAAACTTTACTAAAGGAGAAAATGCAATAACTATACATGACTCATGAAAAAGGAAAGAAAGAACTAATGAAAAGAATAGAGGCAGTTCAAATAGAAAGCACATGATAAAATTTATAAACTAAAAAATTAAAATTTGAAATATGAAAGATTACATTAAGCATAAATATAAAAACGCTCATTATCAGATGAAAAATTATTAAAACAATATCTGAAAATCACTACTAGATAACATATTATGGCCAAATATAATAACCAAGTGTTATTCTAGGAATGCAGAGGTGGTATAACAATGGTAAATCAATCAATTCACCACATTAACAAAATAAGGGATGTCAACATTATCAAAAATACCACAATTGTCTGAAAAACCATGTTAACCAAAGTGAGACTATCACAAAAGAAAAGTTCATGGATGTTTCTTATTTATGATGGTCAACAAAATGAAAATGAATTTAAGGTGTTAGAAGTTAGAATAGATACCCTTGGGTGGTTGCAGAGAGTTTTTGAGGCAGCACACAGGTATTAGTATTTTTTTATGTTTTTGAAAATCTGAGTTCTTAGTACAAGGGTATGTTCACTTTAAAAAATACGTGGGTCTATCTGGCTATATTTTTGGAATTTTCTATGTGTATGTTATGCTTTAACAAAAAGTTTACTTAAATGATAGTAAAATTATCGACAGGGCAATGATAAAATAATTGTAATAGTCAAATCTACCACTGAGAAACACTGGAATAGCTAGACAAAATGCAAAAAGCAAAGAGCCATCACCACCACCACAAAATTATTAGAAGGTAATAGTTCCCAAAGGAAACAGCACTAAAGGAGTCAATATCCTGAGAAGAAAGGATACAGGGAAGTGTGCAAATTCTGCATGTTCTTCTACCCTCAGGCCACTTCTTACTTATTCTTGTTATGTGTCTTTAAAGATAATCCCACTAGGAACTACCACTAATACATGCTAAGAAATTAGCAGATATTTTATCAATTTTATAGAGCTGGGGGAAAAGGAAAATAAAAACTATGGATACAACAACAGTTGGAGCTTGGAGAAAAGAGGGGTGGTCAAGCAGTTACATTCTTTTCAGAAATGTGGCACAGAAAAAGAAACTTAACATTATATTGGTTTTTACCTTAGGGCAATTGCCTTATTCTTGAACTGCACAGGCTAAAAGATAAAAAGCTAGGCAAAAGCTCCTGGTAGTCAAATGGATATTTTCTGCATTTTATAGTGCCAAGAAGACAAAACTTGGAGTTCAAGGCCCATCAAAGAGAGGCACCCTGATAAAGACCTCATTAACTCCATTGGAAACCCTGGAGGGCTACACCTTAATAGAGGGAGCAAAGCAGAGGAAGAGTAGAGAACTCAATCATGCTATAGGCACATAGTCAAGCACAGCATGGAGAAAAGATGGCCAGTTGCTACATGCAACAATGGAATGTCTCTCACACATACAGTATCAAACAAAAGAAGCCAGGCAGCAATAAGCACTTTTTAAAATTATTTTTTATTTTTTTGAGATGGAGTCTTGCTGTCACCCAGGCTGGAGTGCAGTGGCACTATCTCAGCTCATTGCAACCTCCACCTCCCAGGTTCAAGCTATTTTCCTGCCTTAGCCTCCCCAGTAGCTGACTACAGGCGTGAGCCACCACGCCAGGTTAATTTTTGTATTTTGAGTAGAGATGGGGTTTCACCGTGTTGGCCAGGCTGCTCTCAAACTCCTGACCTCAAGTGATCCACCCACCTCAGCCTCCCAAAGTGCTGGGATTACAGGTGTGAGCCACTGCCACTGGACCTGGCCCTAAGCATTTATTAACAACATATGATTCCATTTATATGAAGGCAAAAGTTGGCAAAGCTAATCTTAAATATTATGAATCAAAATAAAAGTCGTTTTGAGGAGAAGCATTAAGAGGAAGAGGGTTATTTATTGATTGCTGATCACATTCACTTTCTTGATCTGTGAGCATGATTTCAAAATGGGAAAATGTTTCCAATAGATATTTATTATTTGTGAATATTTACACATGGACTTGTGTAATATTTCAATGAAAAGTTACTTAATAAAAGGGAGTTAAAATCTAGAGAATATTTGAACACTTAGATTTGTAACGTCATAAATAAAACATGCTAAAATGTCAATATTATAGTATTTCACGGAAGAAAAATAAATACATAACTTTTAAGCATAAAATGTATTAAATTCGGAGAAAATTTTGCAAAGAAAGTGGAATAGAATTGTTATTTTAAAAATAAGAAGATACAACATTTTAGAATGTTAAAAGAGCATGTTCGAGGATGTATGAAGTGGATGCTGCTAGACATTATTTGTTGATATTTATATCCCATTGGACATATTTTACAAACTTGTTGCAGTAAATAATAATCTTGTATGTAAAAGTATATAGAAGTTACAAGTTTTATAAATGAGAAAGATACAGAGGTTATATTTTTAAAATGTACTTAAGGGGATATGCAAGCAAAGAATTTCGATGTTCTCTGTGTCATATGCACCATTTTTCCTGCTAATATCTAATGCAAGATTTATCATATTCTCAGTTCAATATATACAGGGCTCTGTTCCTGAGATATCTACATCATTTCATTGGCTTGCTTATATATTTCTGCAGCAATGTTGCAGTATTTAAATCATTTTTCATTATGACAAATTTTTATATTTGTTATAGCATACCCTCTCTTAACTTTTTATCTGAGAGATTTTGACTATTTATACCTTCCATTTATTTAAGGATTAGCTTCTGAAGTTCCATGAAATATATCATAAGGATTTGAAAGTAAATATTTATTGTATTTTAGTAAAGGAGAGGAACATTTTTAACAATATTCGACCTTTTTCTGTCCATGAACAGGGCCCATACTTTGGTACTTCCTGAGGAAAAGCGACAAGGAGTTAATTTTTTTTGAGACTTTACATATCTGACAAAGTATTTATTTTATCCAAACACTTGATTAATAATTTGCCTTGGTATAATATTATAACGTTTTACCGTCAGAACATTGCAGGTTTTGCCCCACTATCTTCTAGATTATAATGGTGTTGTCACTTTCATTTCCAAGTATTTGTATGCAACTTGTTTTCTTCCTACTTCTCATTTTCCTCTCTCTCTCTCTCTCTCTGGGAATATTAGGTATTGTATCATTGTTCCTAAAAATTAAAAAAGTCACAATATACACCGTGGTATATTTTTTATATCACTGTGTAGGTTTCTACATGGGCACTTTGAATCCAAAATCCTTTAGTTTGGAGAAAATTTATTGTATTATTTCAATCATTCTAACATTCTGTAACTCACAGTATTCAAGCATTGCATCAATGATACGGTTTGGCCACCCAAACCAGGGGTGAGATGCCCCCACCCAAATCTCAACTTGAATTGTAATAATCCGCGTATTTTGTGGAAGGGACCTAGTGGGACGTAATTGAATCATGGGGACAGATTTTCCTTTGCTGTTCTCGTGACAGTGAATAAGCCTCACAATAGCTCATGGGTTTTTGTTGGTTTTCAGACAGAGTCTCGTTCTGTCACCCAGGCTAGAGTGCAGTGGCGCGATCTCAGCTCATTGCAAGCTCCACCTCCCGGGTTCACGCTATTCTCCAGCCTCAGCCTCCCGAGTAGCTGGGACTACAGGCGCCCGCCACCGCGCCCGCCACCACGCCCGGCTAATTTTGGTTTTGTATTTTCAGTAGAGACGGGGTTTCACCATGTTAGCCAGGATGGTCTGGATCTCCTGACCTCGTGATCCGCCCGCCTCGGCCTCCCAAAGTGCTGGGATTACAGGCGTGAGCCACTATGCCCGGCCGAGCCCATGGTTCTATAAAGGGGAGTTCCCTTGCACATGCTCTCTTGCCCACCGCCATGTAAGAATTCTCTTTGCTCTGCCTTTGTCTTTCTCCATGATTGTGAGGCCTCCCCAGCCATGTAGAACTGTGAGTCCATTAAACTTCCTTTATAAATTATCCCATCTAGTGTATGTCTGTATTAGCAGCATGAGAATGGACTAATACAATCAGTTAAACAGTGCTTCTAATTAAGTTGTAGTTTTTGTCTGAAATATGTTCTTCAGTCTAAAACTTAAACATTTTTTATTTTATTTTAGATTCAGGGGGTACATATGCAGGTTTTGTAAAGGAATATATACTGTGTAATGCTGAGGTTTGGGTTCCTGGTGAACCATCACCCAAATAGTGAACATTATGCACAACAGGCAACTTTTCAGCCTTCACCCTTATCCCGCACCCCTACCTTTTGGAGTCCCCAAAGTCTACTATTTTCAGAATGCCCCATGTGTACCCATTGTTTAGCTCCTACTTATAAGTGAGAATATGCTGTATTTGATTTTCTGTTTCTGAGTGACTTCGTTTAGGATAATGGCCTCCAGCTCCATCCATGTTCCTGCAAAGGACATGATTTCATATTTTATGGCTGCATAGTATTACATGTTGTATATATACTAAAGTTTCTTTATCCAGTCTACTACAGTTGGACACTTAGATTGATTCTATGACCTTGTTATTGCAAATTTTCCTGCAATAAACCTGTGAGGGCGGTGTCTTTTTGATAAAATGATTTCTTTTCCTTTGGGTAGATACCCAGTAGTCAGATTGCTGGGTCAAATGGTAGTTCTATTTTAGTTTCTTGAGAAATCACCATACTGCTTTCCAAAGGGGTTAAACTAATTTACATGCCCACCAATAATATATAAACATTCTCTTATCTCCATATCCTCACCAATATCTATTATGTTTCACATTTTTAGTAATAGTTATTCTGACTGGTGTGAGATGGTATCTCATTGTGGTTTTAATTTATATTTTCTTCTGATGATACTTAATCTTGAGCATTTTGTAGGTCACTTGTATTGTATCTATTTTTTTGAGAAGTGTCTGTTCATTTTTTTTTTTTTTTTTTTTTGAGATGGAGTCTTGCTCTGTTGCCAGGCTGGAGTGCAGTGGTGCGATCTCAGCTCACTGCAACTTCCACCTCCTGGGTTCAAGCGATTCTCCTGCATCAGCCTCCTGAGTAGCTGGGACTACAGGCACCCGCCACCATGCCTAGCTAATTTTTGCATTTTTAGTAGAGACAGGGTTTCACCATGTTGACCAGGATGGTCTCGATCTCTTGACCCTGTGATCTGCCCACCTGAGCCTCCGAAAGTGCTGGGATTACAGGCATTAGCCACCACACCCATCTTTGCCCATTTTTTAACGTGGTTGTTTTTTGCTTGTTGATTTGCTTAAGTTCCTCACAGACTCTGGATATTAGACCTTGGTTGGATGCATGGTTTGCAAATGTTTTCTCCCGTCCTGTAGGTTATTGATATAGTTTGAATGTTCTTCCCTTCCAAATCTCAAGTTGAAATGTGACCCAATGTTGAAGGTGGGGCCTAGTGGGAGTTGTTTGAGTCATGGGGTGGTGCCCTCTCTGTGATAATGAGTTACCCTGAGACATGACTGTGAAAGAGAGTCTGGGACCTCCCTGCTTTCTCTCTTGCTCCGTCTGTCACCAGGTAGCATGCCTGCCCCCTCTTCACTTTCCATCACCAGGATCTTCACCAAAAGCTTCCTAAGGCCTCACCAGAAGTAGATGCTGGTGCCATGTCTATACAGCCTGCAGAACTGTGAGCCAAATAAACCTCTTTTACCTATAAATTACTCAGCCTCAGGTATTCCTTTATAGCAATACAAGAGGACTAATACAATTGTCTACTGTGTTGATAGTTTATTTGGCTGTTCAGAAGCTCTTTAGTTTAATTAAGTCTTATTTTTATTTTTGTTGCAATTGCTTTTGAGATCTTACTTATAAATGTTTTGCCTAGGCCAATGTCCAGAAGAGTTTTACCTAGCTTTTCTTCTAGGATTTTTATCGTTTCAAGACTTACATTTAAGTCTTTAATTCATTTTGAAAAGTTTTTGTATATTTTGAAGGGTGTGTGTCCAGTTTCATTGTTCTGCATGTATCTATCCAATTTTCCCAGCACCATTTGAATAGAGTGTCTTTTCCCCATTGTTTGTCAACTTTGTCAAAGATCAGTTCGTTGTAGGTATGTGGCTTTCATTATGGGTTCTCTGTTTTGTTCCATTGATTTACGTGAATTAGTCCATTTTTACACTGCTATAAAGAACTGCCCAAGAATGTGTAATTTATAAAGAAAAGAGGTTTAATTGACTCATAGTTCTGCATGGCTAGGGATGCGTCAGGAAACTTATAATTATGGCAGAAGGCAAACGGGAAGCAAAGACTTTCTTCACATGGTGGCAGGAAAGAGAGCTAACCAGAGCAGGGAAAACTGTTTTATAACACCATGAGATTTCATGAGAACTCACTCACTATCACCACTACCACAAGAACAGTATAGAGAAAACTGCTCCCATGATCCAGTCACCTCCCACTGGTTCCCTCCATTGACACAGAGATTATGGGGTTTATAATTCAAAATGAGATTTTGGTGGGGACACAGCCAAACATATGATTATATGTCTATTTTTGTACCATCACCATGCTGTTTTGATTACTATAGCCTTGTAGTATAGTTTGAAGTGAGGTAATGTGATGCCTCTAGGTTCTTAATTTTGCTTAGGATGCTTTGGACTACTTGGGCCTCCTTTTTTGTTCCATATACATTTTAGAATTGAATTACCTAATTCTGTGGGGAAAAACAAAAAAGACTTTGTTAATTTGATAGGAATTGTATTAAATCTATAGATTGCTTTGTGTCATATAGTCATTTTAACAATATTCATTATTGCAATCCATGAGCATGAGATTTTTTTTTTTTTTCATTTGGTTGTATCATCTACAGCTTCTTTCATCAGTGTTTCATAGTTCTCCATGTAGAGGTCTTTTCTTCTTGGTTAAATATTTTCCTAGGCATTTTAAATATTTTGTGGTTATTGTAAATTGCATTACATTCTTGATTTGGCTCTCAGCTTGAACAATAATATTGTATAAAAATGCTAATTTTTGTTCTTTGATTTTGTATCCTGAAACTTTACTGAGGTATTTTATCAGTTTCAGGAGCCTTTTTGCAGGGTCTGTGGAGTTTCATAGGTAATAGAATTATATCATCAGCAGATAGTTTGACTTCTTTTTCTAATGGGTGCCTTTTATTTTTTTTTTCACTTGCCTGATTGATGGCCAAAACCTCCAATACCATGCTGAATAGGATTGATAAGAGTGTCATCCTTGACGTGTTACAGTTCTCAAGGAGAATGTTTCCAGCTTTGCCCATTCAGTATGATGTTGGCTGTGAATTTGCCATAGATGACTTATTATTTTGTGGTATGTTCCTTTGATTCCTAGTTTGAGGATTTTTGTAATGAAGCAATGTTGCATTTTATTGAAAGCCTTTTCCACATCAATTGAGATGATCATATGGTTTTTGTTTTTAATTCTGTTTATGTAGTAAATCACATTTATTGATTTGTATATGTTGAACCATTCTTGCATTTCAAGAATGAAGCCTACTTTATCATGGTGAATTTACTTTTTGATGTGCTGCTGGATTTTGTTTTCTGGTATTTTCTTGAGGATTTTTACATCTATGTTCATCAGGGATATTGGCTTGTTGTTTTCTTTTTTCACTATGTCTTTACCAGGTTTTGGTATCAGGGTGATACTGGCTTCACAGAATGAATTTGAGAGGTGTCCATCTGCCTCGATTATTGGAAATAGTTTTAATATAATTGGTATCTGCTCTCTTTAGTATGTCTGATAGGATTTGGCTGTGAATCTATCTTGCCTGGAGCTTTTTTGGTTTGGAATGTTTTTTGTTACTGATTCAATTTCAGCAATCAATATTGGTCTGTTCAGGATTCCAATTTCTTTCTGATTAAATATTTGGAGGTTGTATGTTTCTAGGAATTATTTTTTCTCTCGAGTTTCCAGTTTGTGTGCACAGAGGTGTTCATAACAGTCTCTGGAGATCTTTTATATTTCTGTGGGATTGCTTATGTCACTGTTGTTGTTCCTAAATGTGGTTGATCTTGTTTTCTTTGTTAACTTAGCTAGCGGTCTATTGATATTATCATTTAAAAGAGCAAACTTACGGTTTTGTTGATTATTTGCATGAATTTTTTGTTCTCAATTTTATTCAGTTCTGCTCTGATTATGGTTATTTCTTTTCTTCTGCTAGCTTTGGAATTAGTTTGTTTCTGTTTTCCTAGTACCCCTAGGTTCAATATTAGGTCATTTATTGAGATTTTTCTAAGTTTTTGAGGTATGATTAATGCTATACACTTTCCTCTTCACACTGCTTTTGCTGCATCCCAGAGCTTTTGGTATGTTATGTCTCTGTTTTCACTTATTTCAAAGAATTTTTTTTTTCTTTCTGCTTTAATTTTGTTGTTTACCTAAAAGTCATTTAGGAACAAGTTGTTTAATTTCATTGTAATTGTGAGGTTTTGAGACATCCTTTTGCTACAGATTTCTATTTTTACCCCACTGTGGTTCAAGAGTATAGCTGGTATTTGTTTTTTGTTGTTGTTGTTGTTTGGTTGTTGTTGTTGTTGTTGTTGTTGTTTGTATTGAGACTGCTTTATGGCCAAGCATGTGGTCGATCAGAGTATGCTCCATGTGAAGATGAAAAAAATGTACATTCTGTAGTTGATGGGTAAAGTATTTTCCAGATGTCTATCAGATCCAATTGATCAAGCATAAAATTTAAGCCAGAATTTGTTAGTTTTCTGCCTCGATGATCTATCTAATGTTGCCAGTAGGGTGTTGAAGTCCTCTACTATTATTGTATGGCTAAGTGTTTTTTAAGGTCTAGAAGTACTTGTTTTATGAATCTGGGTACTTCAATGTTAGGTGCACATATATTTAGAATAATTAAGTCTTCTGGGCGAATTGAATCTTCTAGCATTATATAATGCATTCTTTTCCATTTTCAGCGTTGTTGGTTTAAAGTCTGTTTTATCTGATATAAAAAGACTATAGTCTTGTCAGGAAAAGACTTTCTCCTTTGTTTATGAAGTTTAGTTTGGTTCAGTGGCTTTTCAAAATGCTGCTTGTTATCACGGTGTATTGGGCATATGAGCCAACACACTATCTTCTGTGGGGCTAGGAGTGAGGAGATCTCAGGAAGCTTCTCTCCAATACTAGCACTAACCCCTTCTGAAAACAGGATTGTCACTTGGTGGTGCAGTTCAGTCTCCAGACCAGTAGGAGGGGCTTAAGAGCAAGAGCCACCTAGCCTTTGGGTAGACTGATGAGTGCAGGCACTTGCCTGATGGGGGTTGAGGGATGGTGGGGTGCAGAGTCACCGTACCAGCTCCTTATCCTAGGCAGGTAGGAATGTGATCCACTTCCTTATCATGTCCCCGTTGCAGGTAGGTTCCACAATCTTCAGTTTCCATCGACAGTGTCCTTTGGCTCCCAGCTGCAATGCAAGCAACTCAGATGCACAGAAATGCCCCTCTAGTGGCTGCCACAAAGGACTCCTGGCAGAACAACTTCCCCCCTACCTCCTACCAGCTCCAGAGCCTGTGGCTTGTTTGCTCTCCATTGCTGGGACACCCCACTCTTCTAGGGAGGGGAAGATGGGTATCACCTTTTGTGCAAGTCCAGGTGATATAGGCTCCCTTTCAACAAGGTTTCAGCCACCATGAAATGTACTGCAAAGTGCACTCGTGCCAGTCCCCAGCAGGGAAATCCTCTGTTGCATCCACAACAGTGGAAAGGGGCACAGGAGATGACTCCTTCTCCAGGTTCGTTTCCGACCACCCACATCACTGACTTCAGCGAGGAGCACTGCACCTGCATTTCCTTTGTCCCAAGGCGGGGCTTTAGCAGGCTGCTCTCCTTCCTTCCCATGTGGTGGTCCCTGCCAAAGACTAGATCTCTGGGAATTCCACAGATACCCAAGCACCTGTCAGTCCCTTGTAATTGCCAAGTCAGAGCAGGTCTGTGGTATGTTTGTGCAGGATTTGATGATGCTGAGATGCAAGGTCTAAGGTTACCCAGTGAGGCCAGTGGCCCACAGTGGATGCATGACCAGTATGGCACCAGTATGGCACCTGTCATCTCAGTTCAGGCATGAGGTACACCTGCAGGAGCTGGCCACCCAGTGCTCTTTCCTTGATAAGTTCCCAAATGGCCACCAACAGCGTGCCTGGATTTGCAACGGCAGGTGGGCTCACCGACAATTTGGCAGCCAGTAGTTTGTGGCAGGGGAGAGGAATGCAGAGACATACCCTTCACATACCCTTTCCTTGGGACTCTGATTTCATCGGAAATTAATCTCTGCCGGACTCTTGCTGCCTTCCTTTTCTGCACCCCAGCTTTATTTCCATGGGCTTTCTGACGGCTCCTGTCTCTCACCTCAGCCTTCCGTTCAGATCATGACTATTCACCTTCAACTTTGATTTTCATTCTGAGAACTAGCATCTAAGGTTCCTAGTCAGCCATCTTGAAAAGAAAAAAGGCTCTAAATATTATATTGCAATGTTTTCTCCTACTAACGTATTTCTTTTATTTCCAAGAACATGCATATTTAAAAGATCTTGCTCTTGTTTTACATGTGGAATAGCTTTCATTTCTCTGAAGTTATTACCTAGATTGTTAGTTGGTTTTCGTTTTCCATGGATTCTTCTGCCTGTGAATTAGTTTTAGTTTTGTGTATGTTTATGTATCCATATTTCATGTTCAAAACCTTTCTCAAATTTCTGGTGATACTTGTCCATTCGTCTTTGAGACAGTGGCACTAAAATTTTGCTTAGATGTTCTGGTTGTAGAAACAGTGTTTGCCCAACTCAAAGCTTTACTGTAGGCTGATCGTATAGAGACATGGTAGTTATGGATCGCAAAGGTTTCATATTCTGAACTTTTTCTTTTGAGATTGTTGCATTCCAATTCAGAACAGAGCAATCATTTTAGCTGAGTAGTATAAGCCTAGTTGCTGGTGTTCCGGAAACAGAGCTAGAAAAGAATATTGGTTATTTCACTATTAAATCTCAGTGTTTTCTATCAATCTTGTTTTCTGGATGAATGCTTAAGGGAGGAATTTGAAGATTGAAATCCTCAATTACATATTCAATTTTACCCTATCCTACACTCTTTCATGTTCTGAAGTAACTAATACTTCTAGTTCATTTGCTGGTATAACAACTCCTAATATTTAATGCATGGGTTTTAGCATTGTGGAAATAAAGACTAACCAAATGAGAAAAACAAAGATTATTTATCCTATAGCAGCCAGACACCATCACTTGCATTTTGGCAGAGATTCCAAAACAGGCAGAGGAGTGAAAATGCTTTGTACTGGGAAAGAGGAAAGACTTGAAGTAAGCCTTGATTGAAGGCTGTTGGCCCAGGGATGTTTTAGGCAGGCTAACTAGAAGTGGGATATCTTATGTGATTCATTAGGGATGCATATTTGGCTTTATCTGATTTGTCTTCAGTTGGAACTGGGAACAAGAAATAGAGAAGTTGTTAGTGATTAATCAAGTCCTGGCCATTTTGAACTGATTGTTACAGAATTTCTTAGTTTCCTGAATTGTCACTAGAAATGATAGTCTGTCTTCAAGTCTGACTTATAAGGCTGGTTTCCTGGGTTGTTTGTTGTAAAGAGGCTGGTGTCCTTGGAAGGTTGTTGCAGATTGTAGGTCAGAGTTCTGCATGATCCAGGCATTGTCTGTTTGTATGTTCAGTCTCTCAACTTTCTCTGACAGTTAACACTACTTCATCACTACTGACATTACGTAATTTTATTGGTATATTTTGCACGTTCTTGTCACTTTCCCTGATAATTCTGCCTTCTATTGTTTTTATTTCTTTGCTCTTCTTCGCAAATACAAATAATGTTGCAATGAATAACTATGTATGTGTGCATATTTTTCTGTATGTGTATAACTGTTGGAAGTATATCTTCAGGTTAAATTTCAAGAGGTGGGCTTGCTGATCTAAAATATAAGCACATATAAGCACATATAAACATTTCGTTTTTGAGGTTGGAAAATACTCCTACGTAAGGATTGCAATAATTTGTTATCAATTTGCATTCCCAACAGCAATGTTACAGAATGTCTACTCAGCTCAGTCAAAATAAAAAATTGTCAGTTTTAATATTTACTCAACTGTTAGTTGAGTTTCTGTCTTATGAATGGCAAGCTCTTTTAAATGTTTAAAAGCCATTTTTATGTCTTATTAAATGAACTGCATGCTTTTATCTTTTACTTATTTTTCCTGGTGGGTTGTAGTCTCCTTTTTCTCAAATTTTTTATATCACAGAGATTTTAGTCCGTTGTAATATATGTTGCAATTTTTTTCTCTCAGTTTATCATTTGATTGTGATTTTGCTTATGGTGATTTGTTTTGGCGTGTGTGTGTGTGTGTGTGTGTGTGTGTGTGTGTGTGTGTGTTTGCAGTTGAATTCGTCTTTTCTTTGATTGCATCTGGGTCTTGAGCCATAGTTTAAAAACCTTGTCCTATATCTATGTTATAGAATAATTCACTCCTGTTTTCTTCTAGTACTTACCTAGTGTTATTACATGTAGACCTCTAATCCATTTGGAATTATTTCTTGTAAGAGGTTAATCAAATTTTATTTTTTTCCAATGGATATTCAATCACTAAGCCAACAACAATATTTAAATATTAAAAAGATGACCCAGTGATTTGAGATGTCTCTTTACAATCTAATAAATATTTAAGGGTATTTCTACTGGACTGTCTATTTACATACCTACACATATCTGTTTTAATTCTGAATTGGTGCAATTTCCCAGTTACAGGTTTTATTTTCAGTATTTTACTGATTATTTCTTAATATTTTACCATATGAAGTGAGGTATCAATTACAGCTTCCACACAGAAATTTAATAGACAATTTTTGTGGAATAGCATGAAATATTTAATATTTAGAGAGAACTGAAATCTATGAGATGTTGGGTCATCGTGTCTGAAAACAAGGGATACCTTTGGAATTGTTCAAGTGTATGTTTGTGGCTTTCAAGTATGTTTTAACATTTTCCCTTATTGATTTTAAATAGTTTTTCTTGAGTTTATTCATAAGTATTCTAGGATTTTTTTTCCTATTATAAACAGAGCTATTTAAACATTGTATTTTCTAGTTATTGTTTATGTATATGAAGGCTATTGATTCTTCTAAGTTTATGTTCTATACCCTTATTTAATTCTCAAGTTAATTTTATCACCGATTCTGTAAACATTTAAGCATACTGTACTAATGTATTGTCTGCAAATAGTTTTGCTTCCTGCTTTCTAACTGTTATGTTTCTAATATCTGGTTTAATTACATTGTTATAAACAGGATATTGTTGAATTAGTCATTGCAAATAATTTAGAAATTGGATATTAAAGAACTCATAAGCATCTATTGCCCTTCTCACTATACCCAAGTGTCACTGTGGCCTGCTGTCTGTTCCCTAGTTATGTTCATTTTTGGACACGGTCTTCACATATATCCTTTAAAACAGAGTTGTCTTCTACCCATTATTCATACTTCCTTGAAGTCTTCCATGGCTTTCACTACTCCATGAAAATGTTTTAATTTATATATGTACACTTTTTCCTTTTTATTTAAAAATACTCAAATTAGCTCAGATTGAATGTATTCAAGGTGTACCATGTGCTGATTTGATATACATATATATTGTGTAATAATTATCACAACCAAATTAATTAACACATCCATCACCACCCATGCTTTACATTAGATCCTTCAAACATGTTCGTCTTATAACTGAGTTTGTACATATTGGCCATGCAAATATTAATTTACCATCTGTATTTCACATCACCATGATTTTCTCTCATTTAGTTTTTGTGGAAAATTTATAACAATTTCATTTTACTTTGCATGTATTTGTTGTGCATGAATTCAACTCATATCAATTTCTATCTCATTGAACTTTCCTCAGGACAGTACTCTTGCTCTCTCATACACAGTTGACTCACCAATGCTTAATACATGTTTATACTTTGTTGGAGCATAATACTTTTTAATAAATGAAGAGATTAAAAATGAAATTTATGTGATCATCTTTAATACATGCCAAAATTTCAATTGCAAATGCAACCATTATTTCTTTTTAAAATCTTAGACACAGTTATAGATAGAAATTATTACAATGAGGAGCTTCAGAGAAGCAACTCTGGAAAAGAAAAATTGAATTTATATTCTGTCATTGATTAGTTGTGTAGATATAGTCAAGTTACTAATCATTTTTCCCTCCATTTTTAAATAACAATGCCTGTATCAGTGGTTTGTATAATAAATGTACTAATACATGTTAGCACTTAGAAACCAAAAGAGAATAAGTTTTCAAATCTGTTTAATTTCTTCCATTGCAAAATGAAGCTGAAATTTCAGGCTGATTCAAAGCAGTGACTCTTGGGGTTAGCTTTCTATTTTCTATTTAGAAAGAGAAGGTTAAATATATTGTTTTAAAAACTATACAATGTTGCTTACCATAAACCTTAGCCTAAGTTTACATTCTGTTTATCTGTAGCTTCCTCGGTTATAAAGGAAGAAACAGATGTGTAAGGTCACTAAAGTCATTAGAGAAAAACTAAATAAATTAATACCTTACCCAACAAAAAGTAACAGATGTGATTCTAAACAAGGCGTGGATGATTCACTTAGAGTATGAATTTTAAAATGCACACCAATAAAGTTCAATACAAAATTCATTTGTTATTTTGGTAACTATTCATCATTGTATATACAGTATTCTTGTTTTCAATTTTTTAACCAATATTGTCAGGTATTTTTCAAAGTTGTCAGAACTCTCAATTAAATATTTAGGTGAATTTTAAATGTCATAACTAAGACTCGAACCAGTAGAGAAAATATAATTTCATAATTGTAAGAAATTTGAATCAAACTCAAATATTTCACATTAGGAATCAACTTTAAAGAACTTTCCCTTTAGAAGATAGCATAATTTAACAGAATGAAAATTTTCTTTGAAGCTATTTTACTTTTAGTAAATGAAATTATTGCTATGGCCGGGCACAGTGGTTCATCCCTGTAATCCCAGCAGTTCGGGAGGCCAAGGCAGGCAGATCAAGAAGTCAGGAGGCCGAGACCATCCTGGCTAACATGGTGAAACCCCATCTCCACTAAAAATACAAAAATTAGCTGGACGTGGTGGTGGGTGCCTGTAATCCCAGCTACTCAGGAGCTGAGGCAGGAGAATCACTTGAACCAGGGAGTCAGAAGTTGCCGTGGGCCAAGATTGAGCCACTGCACCGCAGCCTGGGGACAAAGCAAGACTCCATCTCAAAAAAAATAATAGTAGTAAGTAAAATTAAATAAATAAATAATTTCTATTAGTTGTCTAGTCAATGTTAACCTTTCCTTTCTCATTTACTAACAAATCTCTAATTTGGACAGTATGCACAGCTAGAGGTGGCATTGTGACATGATGCTACCAAAGGAAATTAAGCAGAAGGCTTTAGTTTCAGTTCCAACACATTAAAAAGTTTGGAATGTCTAACTTCCATCTTTTACCAAAAAAAAGAGGTTGAACAAACTGAACAACAATGACTTTTATTAAACCTATCAGAGAATTGAAGTCACAGGGAAAAGTGTCACCCCAAAATCTGAAGAGATCGGCAAATATAGAAAATTAGAGTCAAGATCAACTTAACCTGAAGCAGAAGCCCATGGAATCATCAACAGGTAGGAACAGCGAAACAGCAATGTTAGGGAATTGCTGGCGATTAAGTAATGAGGAGCTTGAGAGCAAGAAACTCTTAGGGGCTCAGTCCTTAAAGAGGACGCAATGCATTCATGAGTTTTACCTCCAGGAAACTAACAGGTTATCAAGGTAAGGATCTGAGAAAAATGTCCTGTTTCCAGCAGAAGAGAGTAATGTAACCATTTCAAAATTTCCCAGAACATCCCCGTAAACAAAGTCCTGCTGTTCAAAAGAAATAACTCCACCAGAGTCTTATTCAACTTAAGGAAAGGGCAATCAGCCAAATCCAGGTCCCTCTAGCCTCCTTGCCTCACCTGATAGGGTGGGGATACACTACAAAATACTTCTGAAAGTCAGAACCCAGGTGCTCAGGCTCATCAAAAGACTGAGATTTAATTATAATGTTATAGAATGCTCCTTTTCCCCATACCTTGCCACTACATCAACAAAGTTCCTCTATAAGAGTAGATTATAGTTGATAGAGATACAAAACACAGACTGTTTAAGAAAGACTACTTAAGAAAACTAAAAAGTTAAAAAAAAAAAAATACAGGACATCTGAAAAACCCAAAGCCTCTGTCATCAACAGCTACAGCAAACAGTAACTCAGCACGGTGCCTAGCCAATTAATTTAAATCCTCACACTAAAGGCTTGTTCACTTTCCAAGGCATGATACATTCTGCTCATCTTTCAACAAAAAATTACAAAGCATACTGAAAGACACCATAAAACACAATCCACTGGGAAAAACAAACATCAAAACTGCACTTAGATATGATGAGAATGTGGGACAACAGGAATCTCACTCATCGCTGGTAGAAATGAAAATGATACGGCCACTTTGGAAGATAGTTTGGCATAACCTAGACAGTCCTGCCATATGATCCAATAATCACACTTCTAGGAATTCACTTGAGTTGAAAAATTATATCTACACAAAACCTCCAGAAATTGTTTATAACTGCTTTGTTCATAATCATCAAAAACTGATAGCAACCAAGGTGTCCTTAAATAGGTGACTGGATAAACAACTGTGGTATATTTACACAATGAAATATTTAGTGATATGATGAGCTATGAAACCACAAAAAAGATATAGAGAAATCCTGAAAGCATATTGCTAAGTGACAGAAATCAGTCTGAGGAGACAATATCCTTTATGATTACAATTATATGACATTCTGAAAAAGGCTAATTTCTAGAAAGAGCAAAAATATAATTATTTGCCAGGTTTTCAGGATGATGGGGGAGTGAATATGCCGAATTTTGGGGCAGTGAAACATATTCTGTACGATACAGATATGGTGAATACATTTTGCATCTGTCAAAACCTATAGAAGGTTATAGCACAAAGTGTACCTTCACCTTCATTTAGGAAGATGAGAGCTCTAAGGAAAAATACGCAGATTGTGACAAGAGAGTCTAACTATATTAAAAATGTATAAAGAAAAAACCTCACTGAAGGGGATAAGGAATAAGAAAGTAACCTAGAGGCCGGGCGCAGTGGCTCAAGCCTGTAATCCCAGCACTTTGGGAGGCCGAGACGGGCGGATGACGAGATCAAGAGATCGAAACCATCCTGGCTAACACGGTGAAACCCTGTCTCTACTAAAAAATACAAAAAAAAAAAAAAAAAAAAAAAAAAAAAAAAAAAAACTAGCCGGGCAAGGTGGCGGGCGCCTATAGTCCCAGCTACTCAGGAGGCTGAGGCAGGAGAATGGCGTAAACCCAGGAGGCGGAGCTTGCAGTGAGCTGAGATCCGGCCACTGCACTCCAGCCTGGGCGACAGAGCAAGACTCTGTCTCAAAAAAAAAAAGTAACCTAAGTAATTTTGAAATTAATGGAATCTGTAAGACTAAAAGGAAAACGAATTGCACATAAGCACTGTATTCTAGTTGATAAAATTATTTCTTACGGGAGTTTGGCATAACAATTCTGACACTTCTATAAATTTATAGTGTAATTAAACAATTGAGTAAATGATCAGCAGATGGTAGGAACCAGGTTTCTCACTATTGGAATGGGACTATGCAGGTAAGCAAATGGAGGATGCTAGAATGATTCATGTGGTAATAAATTAAAGTTTCAGACATCAATGAGATTTAATGTTTTATTTATTATAGATACAAATGGCTATGTATTTATACACATACATATATTTCTCTGTGTGTATACAGGGGTTAGTATATTATTATATACTCATTTTTGCTCTGGCAGATAAGTGGGCATAAAAGAAATGACACCCAGTAATAATGAGAACATCTAGCTCCAAATCTTGGTTTCTAATATTATTCTCTAATAAAAATGATCATGGCTCTTTGGATAAATGGCTGATTCTGAGATTGGGACAAGGAATATACAAGATGAGCCTGGAGCATCATTTCATTCCAGAAGGTAGAGAGCCTTAGAAAAGTGATGAGGGCTTATCAAAGTAGTACAGAATTCAACTGAAAGAGCTCAAATGGAAGCTGAAACAATTGAGCAACAAAATAAAACAGCACTGAATTAGAACCCAAAGTATAAAATAAATGTTCATGAATCCATGCTAATATTAATGACTATGTTAATAAATGAGGGAGAACAGGCAAATATCCCATGCAGAAAAACTTCAAATTAATTCTTTAGATAATTTACCCTTAAAAGAGGAGCATAATTCATCACTTCTTAAGTATAGGTTGTATGTAGTGTCTTCCTTAGAAAAGGTAGTGTGGTCAACATTAAAAGTCATGTATAATGTTTGAAAATGGCACTTTACCTTAGTAATCTCAAAAGCCTGGAACATCAGTCTAACAATGAGAATAAACATCAGACAAATTTCACTCCTGTAATAAACTTGATCAGTAATTCTCAAATCTGTTAAGGTCACCAAAAACAAAGCAACTATCAAACGAAGAGGAATCTAAGGAGCCATAATTATTAACTGCATCGTGGTATCATGGATAGAACCACTTAGCAGAAAAAGGACAGAACATTAAAACTAAGGAAATCTGAATGAATCTTGAACTTTAGTTGAAAATAATGTGCTCATATTAATTAATTAATTGTACCAAATATACCATGGTAACGTAAGATGTTAACAGGGCAAAACTATCTGTGGGGGAATATATAGAAACTCTGTACTGTTTGCTACATTTTCTGTTTAAAACCGTTCCAAAAATAAAGTATATTTATAATAATTTTTAAAGATAAGCAAAAGTCTAAGGAAGGTATAGGATATACCTTTATCAAAAAATATTTATCAAAAAGTATTTGATAAAGAGGGAAAGACTTCACAGGCCCCCACCTGCCTTGTTTCTTTAAAGAAAATGCTTATTTTATGACCATAAGCAAAGTCTGCCATATTTTTAAAGGAAAAAATCATAGTGTGTAATCCTACATGAAGTTGATTTCTAGGGGCTCCGTTATTCATACATCTGTACACTGGAGCACAATAAAATCAATGTTTAGGAATAATTTTGTCCCAACTTGCATTTAGACTACAAATTTACTTTCATGTTAAGGTAAAAGACCAGCAACTCCTCAACTGTCACAAGGGTGTATAAAACTAAGCCCTACCCCTTTTCAAGTATCTGAGATAAATTGTTTGTATTCATAAAATGCATTTCAAATTCTTAAAACTATAAAGTGAGAAAAGCAGTATTTGGTGAATACTGTTTAATAAAACGATTTTATTTCTGATTCGAACTATAAATCAACAGAGAGATGGGTACTTGAACCTCTGGTATTGTTTGCAGGCAAAAAATCACTTTCATTGATTTGCTCTTGGTCTGATGCCTTCAGTCTATATTGAGTATCAATGTAAGGTAGAGCTCTGTGCAACTCCCTGTTGCATCTATTATTTTAAAAACAATAGTCCAATACATCAAATTGTATATACCTATCAGGATTTCAAGAGAATGGTTGCCTTAGAAGTGTTGTATTACTCCTGAGTAATTGAATTACCTTCATCAATTCTGTAAATTGTGCAATTATGTAGTTTTTCAATTTAAAGTGGCCTGGAGAATCCTTTTGTAAAAATTTTGGATAATTTTAAGCAAGTGTATAAATAATATACAGACAAATTTGTGAAGCACTTTTGCCATCATTCTATCCTACTGTATGCATAGTTTATATTAAGAATTGAACAGCATCTTTTGTGCAGCATCTTTTGTGCTGAGGAACTACACATCTCAATATCCTTCTCAAGAGTTTGTCGGGTATATGAATTAATTACATACCTGGTATGGTATGGAACTATTACCACAATTTGACATACTTGGTATGGATCATTATCATATGCATATTGATATTCCTTATTTATGGACTAAATTTTATGTTCCCACGATTCATTCTTCTACATTCATTTCTAACTTTTACCATTTCATTGTAAAGCAAGGGTAGTTTCATTTTTTTTTACCTGCTTTAATCATATGCTTTAGAACAACACTCACTAGTCTGGAAAATGCTCCTTCCAAATTGATGTGACTAAAACTCATCTTACTTGCTAACCACTGTCATTGATCTGAAGAAAGCGCAACAAAAGACAGCCTCCAAGAATTTTTAAAGAATACTTTTATGAGATACTAAGTAGATAAAAATAATACTTATAAAATATATGTGGGAACTAAAACGTCACAGCATAGCTCTCAACATCTTACCTGTGTTTCTCTGCACAGATGTGAGAGTTCTCCAGGGTACTTTAACTGAAATGCAATCTTTGGATTTTAGTGCATGTGCTTCTTCAACTCTAGAAAGGAAAAGCACATGCTTTTTCCCAAAGTGGTGGTTCCTACTTACACTCCACTCAGCAGGGTATTTGTATTCAACTTGTTTTACATTATTTTTCAACTCTTGCTAATGTTACATTTATTGTTGTTTACAAAAAAAATCTGGAGTTTGTATAATGGCAGTTCATTTTGATTTTGTTTGTATTCTGCTTGTTAATATTAATTTTTTTCTTACATTTAGCCATTGGATATCTTATTTTGTATCGTGCCTGTTCATCTCTTTTGCCTGTTTTTCTATTATACTTTATATTTTTTCTTACGGATTTGTAATAGTTTTTGTAATTTTTGGATACTAAGCCTTTGTCCATTTTGTGTGTTACATAAAACTTTTCTTTGTTCTGGACATGCATCCCAGAACTTATGGTAAAATAATTTTTTTTTTTAAAAAAAGGCTTATTGTATACGGTTCTATACAATAAGTGGCTGCCTATAGGCCACATCAAGCCCATACACCTCTAAGTTGGCCTATGTTACGCTGAAAATACTTCTTTAATCTCAAATTAAGGTGCATGTTGATTTTTTATCTGTCTAATCCATGCAGGTGTTTTAGTTTGCCTTTGCATTTACTAGTATTCCATGGTTTAAAATGATTTTTTTCTGAGAAATTTGAAGAAACAGATTCTAGTTTCATTTAAATTTTTAGAGAATATAGAACAAAAGACTTAATTTTATGAATCTCAAGACATAGATCCCAACACCTAAAACAAATCTCACTTTCAGATATCAATACAAAAATTGTAAATAAAAGACACAAATCCAGAAAAAATATATACATAGTCAGAGTTTTAATTCATCCATAATTTGCATAGACATCCTATAATATCTTTCAATAATGCCCCAAAGTTTTCAAAAATATCTTGAATATTTTGCTAGATTTTTTCCTATCTACTTTTAATCTGATAGTCTTATAAATAGTATCTTCAATTAAATGACAATAAGTTACTTTCCTGTGAATTTAAGAAAATGTTATTGATTCTTGCATATTTTATATCCTCTACCTTGCTAAGTACTAAAAGAATTTTAAGCATTTATCTACAAATTATTTTGTATTATTTACATAGACACATGTAGTCTATTAAAGCATGCTAAGTTTCTTCCTTTCCTTTTTTTGGAGGCAAAAAAATTGATATTTTTTCTTGCTTTGTTTTCTAGCTAGAACTTAATAAAATGATGAATGGGCATGATGATCACTTGCATCTTTTTGTTATCACTAAACTTAGAGCCAAGGCTTTCAATGTTCTATCAGTAATGACGTCTTCTATGTTATTTTTATAGGTACAAGGAAAAGTACAACACTTCTGATACTCTGCATATTGCTTGTTCATACTCAGTACTACCTTCATCTTTCATAGATCATCTTTGGCTCACAAGGATGTAAAAGCTTGTCTACATTTTCCTAGACTCTCCTGTGACTACAGTCCCAGATATATTTCACCAGAAGCAGCACTAGGAGTATTTGTGGAAGATAGAAGACCAAAAAAAATTGGCAGCAATAAACAGGAATGGGGAGTGTTCTTTTTTCTTTCTTTTTTTCTTTCTTTCTTTTTTTTTTTTTTTTTTTTGAAGGTTTTGGGTGCCTCTTGAGAAGTAATAGCTTCATTGTTGATGAAACCTATGACCATTGCTGACAACTTTTCTATTACTTAAACACAACCAAATTTTTTTAAATGGTCTTCCTCACATTTGCTTCCCAGGTTACAAAATGTCTAGAAGCTTCCTACACCCTGTACTAAATGTCATTTCATTCTAAATAACTAAAATGACTTTAGTTTCAAAACTGAACCCAACCCAATCAACACTTGCTACCAGAAATTATTTGAAAGAAACAACTGTGGATATAAGAATCTGGGGCTGGTTATCTGACCTAGTTAGATTTGAAAGTAGCAATGACCTCATTATCAGTAGATGTGAAACATTGGTATGTGGTGGCAAAAACAAAAGTTTAAATTCAGACTGGCCATTGTTTGATATAAACTGGTAATTAAAATGGTGTTGAAAGACTGTTGCAATAGAACATTATAATGGAAATAATGAATATAAGGATTGTAGATAGAGGACTGTTAAGTCCTACTGTAATGGAAAGTTTGCAGAAGAAATTCTAAGTCTAGACCTGAAGTTCTCAGGTGAAGATATGACCTGACGACCAGAGAGCTCCTATGACTGCCCTGAAATAATCACTTTCCTCACGTAGTTGCAGGCAAGTGTTTCTGAAAACCAGATACAAAAGTTGATCCTGTGAGTTGCTGAATTACAATGTAGGCTAAATTCACAGCCTCATTAAGCATGTATCATTAATGTTGAGGCACTAATTAAGAAAGAATGGTTCCCTGAGTATTGAAATTAAAACATTTGATCAGATTCTCATGAATATGAACACTTTACAGTCTAAAATCTTACTGAGACTGCCGTGACATAATAAGTATGCTTTCTTCCACCGCCTTCACCTTGAGGACCCTATAATTATCTCATCTAAGTGAATTGCCTCATAAGGAAGCTAATTCCTCTCAGAGCCCATGCCACCAACTCTCAGTTATTACAGATCTATAGAATCAAATTCTAGCCAACTCAAGAGGGCAAGTTTAAGTATGTCCCAAGAGGAGGTGCATAAATTGAAAGATTTTTCAATACATATTTACAGTAACCTTGTGAAGTGATGGATTTTAAGGGTATTAGATCAAGGAGGTAGAATATTGGATTTGTCCAAATTTATTAGTTATGAGAAAGAACATTTCCTAGAGAGTCAGAATGTAATAGATATGCTTGAGCAGCTGAGAATAGTATTCACGATTTGCTTGGTTGGTTAATGTACTGCCAGCCATACATTATTAAAGCAAGCTGATACACTAGAATTTCTTCGGTATGATGTAGAAGAAAGACTTCTAGTTGATTAGATACTTTAGGAATGAAGTTTGAGTTACCTTATCAAGATAAACAACCACAACCAGCTTAGTTTCTACCTTAGGTCAAAGGGAAGAAATGGTTATAAGAGGAAAGATATTATAAATGCCAACTATAGTCTTATGCCTAGTTTCAGAAACAGGAGTGATATGTTTGGCTGTGTCCCCACCTAAAATCTCATCTTGAATTGTAATCGCCATAATCCCCCCATGTCAAGGGTTAGACCAGGTGGAGGTAACTGAATCTTGGGGGTAGTTCCCCTGGGCTGTTCTCGTGATAGTGAGTGAATCTCACGAGATCAGATGGTATTATAAGCATCTAGCATTTTCCCTGCTTGCACTCACTCTATCCTGCCATCCTGTGAAGAAGGTGCCTGTTTCTCTTTTGCCTTCTGCCATGATTTTAGGTTTCTTGAGGCCTCTCCAACAATGTGGAAGGGTAAGTCAATTAAACAGCTTTCCTTTACAAATTACCCAGTCTTGGGCAGTTCTTTACAGCAGCATGAGAATGGACTAATACAGTAATGATAAACTATGCATATTTTATTCTGGAACTTGTTGTGTAGATTATTTCTAAATACATTAATTGCTTTTATTTTCACTCTCACTTTCCTCTCATTTATTTTAAAATAAACTGGTTATGGTTAACATTTAAATTGTCATCAGTTTACATGAGACCAAAGAGTGATTGTGACTGAATAAGAAATCAAAATCATCCAGAAATTAATCAGGGAGAACAAAAGGCATTGTGTCTTCACACTTTGGGAAGAAGGTGGAATTTATCTTTTTATATACAAGGAGTATTTACATCTTGTTATCACTAACATATTTTAGTTGAAGATATTATAGGAAGTGTGTTTTTAGATGCTGAATATTGAAAGATAAGGCTTGTGCTTGAGATTGTTTGCTGATATTCAATAATGCCCCACCATTCTAAGTTTTACTCTGTATTACAGGGGCACAAAACCCGGAAACCGCAATTTCTAAATCCCTTTGCCAGTAGAACTTTAGCTGTATTTTGACAAAGAGGGATATCTGCAAATTATTCAGAGTAGAAGGCAAAGATGCATTGTTATTACCTGGAGACAGTCACATGTAGGTGCATTGGTATCGAGAGAGGGCAGACAGATTTTTGCCAGCAGTTTCTGGATATCTTTCTGAGAAGAATCCACTTAAGTGCTTATAGGAAGCAGAAATCGCAGGTAATAGATTTTCTATGATTCTGGCTCTTCTACATTTCCTAAAATTCAGTTTTCTAATTTTCTTTCCTGAATTGCAAAGGTTTTATAAACCTCTGCCTTCCTAAATTAAACTTCTTTCTATATTGATTGCGTAGGTAGCTTATGCTTTCCTTACTCAACTCTGATGATTTTCCTTTCCAAGACACAATTTCAACTTGGACCAGAGACACCATGTTTCTGTAAGACAGTGAGCATTCTGATGTTTGAGTATCTGACATTTTGGCAGGTTTTGCTTCATGCCAAGTAAAGGAAATCCTTGGCGGTAATGAAAAATGACTCAGACAAAATATTAACCACAGAGCTCCCAGAAGGCACTAAAATCTCAGGGTCCAGACATCCATGCATCACACCTGTATCCCTGCCCTTAGCCTATGCAGTCTCATTTTTTCTTAAGTTATTTTGAGTCAGTTTTCCCCTTGCAAAAAAAAAAAAAAAGAAAGAAAAGCCCCCAAACACACAAATACACATACAAATGTAAGCAAGACTTTTGACATACATGCAATCTTTCTATTTAAGAATGTATAAATTTCAAATTTAGTTAATGTGTACCTGGTTTTATAAAACAGCTGAATCTTACCCCTCGCTTTAACAGGCTATGTCAAAATGAGAAATAACACTATTTTTAATTCATGATATAGAAAATAGAAAAAGTTCATAAAATATAGTGATATTGACGGTTCTATAGATGTATTCAAAATACTGAAATCTCATAATTTCATGAGTTTTTGTCTAGAATGTGTATATATATATATTTATGAATTTATATTTTATAAATAGGCATATATTTATAGATATCTATATAGTTGTCTATATTATTTGCCATACTATTAGTTGATGTGTAAAATTTACTTCAGGGATCAACAATAAAATGTACTCTATTGATGTCTTATCTTACACATTTTAAATGTGATGATCACAAAATATACATGTTTGACAGACCATTTAAAGTTTTAAAAATTTCCTGGGAAGTAAACAGGAAAAAAATCATATACAATAGACTATTCTGACCTTCCAACCTCTTCAATCATGAACCCAGGCCCTTTAGCTCCAATGCAGGGATATTGCTTCAGCCATAACATCTTCATATCAATGGCCCAGAAGTCATAAAACTGACAAAACTTTATATTATGCTAAGTTATTCTTATTTTACACTATGCAGTAACCGTTTAAGTTCTGTATTAATTATCCTCAATGAGAAATAAAATAACTTCAGCATTTCGGATGAAAAGCTTGCTTTCAACACAACTTTGAGGAGAAACAAGCAGCAGCAATTTTCTCTGCATATTTGCATTTAGATAAGAAAGATTAACAAAGTAGAAAGACTAGTAAATAAACTTACCATTGCATAATCCTGTCTTATTTTGCAGCTTACTAAACTTTTAGGAACACATACATTTACATAATTAACGTAATTATGCATTACATGGAAAATAGTTATTTCTGTACAGTTCAGTACCTTTGAACTTAGGGTTCCTGCCCAGAGGATGATGACCAGGGACTGAAATTCAACGGTGGATATAGCACATCTATACTCAGACATGAAAAATTAAAGCAATTAATTCAGAGTGTTTAAAAGCCTCTTTAATTTGGAATCAATCTGTGCTACTAAAAGTAGATCATCTTATCTAGATGCCACAGAACAAAATTAGTCTTTCTGGCCATTAAGGCATTATCTTTAAAATTACAGCCACATTCATTCAATGTTCTTTCAGTGACCTGAAAAAGTAAATATATCTGCAAATGACTTAATTTACATTCCATAAATTTGGCAATTTGTTTTCTCTTGACTGCGTTATAAAAGGCCCCCTTTTACCTGGCTCATGGTTATTTTGCCCTCCTCATCCATCATTACTACCCTCATCAAACTTTGTTTTATGTTCCTGGAATACCACTTACAGTTGCTTGAATGAAAGTTGCTGCTTTGACTTTTAACTTGCTTTTTATCTCATCACTCAACTACAGATATTTAATCAGATATTTACTCGCTCTTGTATGATATACTATTGTGCGCACACAAACATGCACACACACAAAATATAGTTAGGCTTCCACTAACTCTGACCAGATGTGGTGAAAGTGATGATTAAAGGGTTATGTCAATGGATTTTCTTATATAATCATTCATATATATAATGTTTTATTGAATTCACATTATATGCAAATGTGTTAGGTTCAAAGGAAACACCAAGTGAATAAAAAGAAACGGCCCTGTCCTTCGAGGAGTCAGAAACTAGCAAGTCTAAGTAATTACAATGTGAGACAAAAATAACTTCCTCAGAGTAGGTACATACGTCCATGGGTACATAGTGGAAGGGCAGTTAATTCAACAGAGGAACTAAGGAAAACTTCATGGGTGAGGAAGATTTCATGAGTGAGCCAGTTCATCTAAACAACAAAGGAAATGCAATTTCAATGAGTATATAAATGAATAAAGAGCATTAGATAGCACTCTTTGGTGTTTCATTTTGCATTGCAAGCAAATATTCAGAGGAATACAAGAACACAGGGTAATATAAAAAGAATTTTGTGACTAGAACTCAGATGCACAAAAAAGATAAATGTGTTAGTTACCATGGATTGTTCTCAAGGAATAGAAGCAAATTGGAGCTAGTTTTCAACATAAAATTGGAAGAGAACTAGGATAAATTTGTCATTAAAAAACACATCTATCTCACAGAACCCAAAGATGGGGATCTACCAGGGATCACAGGGTGACTGGAGTCAGGACCTAGAAAACTGTCAAGATCTTTTTCAGTCTCTTATGTTGTCTTCTCTCTGCACATCTGATTATTCTAACTAGATACAAATAATATGGTTTATTTATATCAAGTGTACAACTCAGTGTCATTTTATGTGCACACATACACAAACATATGAAACAACTGAAAGTTAAGGTACAGAACATTTCTAGAACTCAAGAATTTTACCTTGTGCTCATTCCCAGTTAGTACTTCCCCAGAGGTTATCATTATTTTGAGATCTGTCATCAACTATCTTAACCTATTCTTTTGGATTGATACACAATAGTTATTGTGCAAATTTGGGGAATACATGTGATATTTTGATACATTTATATAATGTGTAATAATCAAACAGGGTAGTTGGGAATATCTACCACATTACACATTTATCTTTATAGTGAAAACATTTAAATTATTCTCTACAAGCTATTTTGAAATGTATAATAGATTATTGGTTACTGTAGTCATTCTACTGATTTTTTGAACACTAGGTCTTCTCTCTTTTCTCTAACTGTAATTTTTGTATGCATTACATACAAATTATGGTACGATTATACTATAGTTTCCATGTTACAATTCTTGCCACTGTGGAGAAAAACTATGATGTCATTGTTAACCAAGTATAATATTTTGGAAGATTCTTATAATCCCATCATGGGTCAAGTGTATATCCTTGGCCTAATGGCCAAAGTGCAATACATACACTATCTTATATTCTTATGTATATTACCATAGACATTTCACACATTAGGGAATGAAAAGGTCTAATGGGTTCAGAAACTCAGGCAAGTTCATAAATCAAATAATTAGGTCACTAGTTCTATTAGGACTCATACGCAATAGCACAATAATCACACTCAGAAGCCTATAACATTAACCATTATGTTATACTCTTATTGCTTCACAGACCTGAACTACTGACTGCCTGAGGGGAGAGCAGAGACTGTGTAAAAGTAATTTCTAGCATAGCTAGAGTAAGTTCATACCCCCATTCTTTTCATTAATTCTTTTAGGACTGCAATTCTCAGTCCTTTCATGTGGATGAAGTCTCAAGTCTAATGGTAAAAGTTACAAGAGTTGAGTAGTGTAGTTTGGGGCAGTAATTTTACTGTTTCTTCTAGTAAGCACATTAAAATATAAAATAGCAAATTCAGACTGTTTAAAACTCTTTTGGAAAAACCAAGCTATTCATACCAGGGATAAGTTAAGGAGATGCTATATCATATAAAGAGGCTTACTTAGTATACACAAGAAGCTGTATTCCCAAAATAGGGTTAGACTTTACACATCAGTTAGTACTTCAAGTAGTTAAGAGTAAGGGGAAAATTCCAGCACAAATAGTAAAAGGAATGAAAAAAAAGGCACCTTCTTTTTATGGTGAAAACAGTGTTAGATTTTCATATGCTCAAAAATGAAAAACAGAGTACACGTACAGCCAAAAAGGAAAAAATTCTGCATCATTAAAAACAAATATAAGATTCAAGAAGAACAAACTTTTGGACATAAATGCTGCTGTAAACAGGGAAAATGATATAAAATATCTTTTTTCTATTTTTAATGATATTCAGAACGAAAACACACAGATCCTTCTGGAAATAATAGGCCCACTCATTTCTATTTATATCTGTTCACATGTGAAAAAGTGTAATGTGTCTTTTTGCCTTTTAGCAGTTGGCATTTTCTTCATAAGATAAAAGATAGGCTTGCTAAGCGGAAAGTATGGGTAGGTTGTTCTCACTCCAGTTTTAACTTCATGATACATTCTCTCTCCTTTCATCTGTGTCTTTGATTACCTCCACCAGTCTTGGTTTTTGGTATCATTATGAATTTTCATCCTTTCTGATATTTTTTCAGTAATTTAATTGAGGAATTAGAAAACTGAAACCTCTATACTATATAAGAAGTTCTATGAGTGCTATAGTTTATAATTTCAAAAATCAATGAAATCCTGGATGGTGTCAAAGACTGACATGTAAACATGAACACAGGAGGCAGAATTTTGTGGAAGTGAAGTTTGTTAAAGTTGAAAAAGTTAAGGCCAGGCATGGTGGCTCATGCATGTAATCCCAGCACTTTGGGAGGCCGAGGCAGGCAGATCACCTGAGGTTACGAGTTCAAGACCAGCCTGGACAATATGGTGAAACCTCATCTCTACTAAAAATACAAAAATTTCCTGGGTGTGGTGGCGGGTGCCTGTAATCCCAGCTACTCTGGAGGCTGATGCAGGAGAACTGCTTGAACCTGGGAGGTGGAGGTTGCAGTGAGCCAAGATCATGCCATTACACTCCAGCCTGGGCAACAAGTGCAAAACTCCATCTCAAAAAAAAAAAAAAAAGTTGAAAGTTAGGGATATGTGGCATAGAAGTTGCAAGATTAATCTTCATAGCTATAGAAGTCCCATAAGTCATGACAGGTGTTGGGATGAAGCACTGGTGAATAGCAGATAATAACTAGATAATATTTCTTAGAGGAGGCAGTTTTTATAATCACATGTCATAATTGCAAAAAAAAAAAAAAAAAAAAAAGATTTACGTGAAAACAAGTTTGTGTGTAATGGGCTATATATAGTAGTAAGAGCTGAGAATAAGCATTATCAGAGTGATAGCCAGTGATCCATAAAATGGTGTATTAGTCAAGGTTCTTTAGAGGGACAGAACTCATAGGATAGATATATATATGAATGAGAGTTTATTGAGGACTACTGACTCACACAATCACAAAGTGAAGTCCCACAATAGGCCATCTGCAAGCTGAGGAGTAAGGAAGCCAGTTCAAGTCCCAAAACCCAAAAGTAGGGAAGCCAACGGTGCAGCCTTCATTCTGTGGCCACAGACCCAAGAGACCTTGGAAAATCACTGGTGTAAGTCCAAGAGTCCAAAAGCTGAATAACTTGGAGTTCAGTGTTTGAGGGTAGGAAGCATTCAGCACAGAAGAAAGATGAAGGCTGGAGGACTCAGCAAGTCTAGTCCTTCCATGTTCCTCTGCCTGAGTCACACTGGCCTCTGATTAGATGGTGCCCACCCAGATCGAGTGGGTCTTCTTCTCCCAGTCCACTGACTCAAATGTTAATCTCCTTTGGCAACACCCTCACGGACACACCCAGGAACAATACTTTGCATTCTTCAATCAAATTGACACTCAATACTAACTACCACAAACAGGAAAATCATTCACTCCTTTAGAAGCATCTTCAAATAAAAGGCTTTCCTTGTGGCAGAGTCTAATTAACACAATAAAACAAATACTTCAGTGAAATGTTAATTTGTATTTATGCTGGACGGAGGTTCCAAAAGGCATGACAAAAAGTCTTGTGATGGTGAATGCATTTCCTAAAAATTCAATGAAAACCAATGCCATGTCAGAAAATCTAAATTTGGCAAGTTCTGTAAGCTTTAAGTATTCAGTGGTGAACACAAGGGCAAAGTACCTGTATTCATGGAGCTTAGCATAAGTCATATATATACCTAAAATTGTGCCTGTTTAAAGAGCATGAAATGGTATGTTCTTATTTTCTGTAATATCTTTTTATGACAGCATTTTAAAGGACTATATTAATCTCAGTAATATCTACATTGTGAGCTTCCCTTAATAAAAATGGCCCTAAAAATGTTTAAGTCAGTTTAGATAACCAATACATGTAGATACCAGGTAAACAACATTATTAAAGAACCTTCAACATTAGATATTAGAAGTCTAAATTCATGAGCTCCTGTGAGCTCTATTTTTTTTTTTCTAAAACAAACGCTTCCACAGGTAATTGCAAAAGAAAAAAAAATATATATATAGTACTCACATTTCTGGATTACACTTTTTCTTGTAGGCACTATCTCCAAAGGATAATGAGATAATTATATTGTCCTGAAAGTTGCTATATTCAAAAACATCATATTGACAACCACATACAGAAAACAACAAAGCAAGCTCTCATTTGACCCATGCTGGGTGGTAATATGGGCAATTCACCTGATTCACTTGGCCTACTTGGCAGATCAAATAGGCCAATTTTGTATTATCCTTGAATACCAATTATCTCTCCTAAAACTGTCTATGAGTTTTTTGTTTTGTTTTGTTTTTCTTTAATGATGTGTCTCAAACAAAAAAGTGGTATATCTAGGATATAAGAAAACCTAGTTTTGGTTTCCTCAATGCTGACTAAATATTTTCCTCAATGTTGACTAAATATTTTACAACCATGAAAGAAAACCATTAGTTTTCCCTTTTTGCTGAAATAGGCTTAATGAAAACCTGGTATCCACAACATAGTTACTTTGTTATTCCATGATTTCCCCTATTTTTTAAACTTTTTACTAGCACTTATTTACAGGAAATTTATGTAATTGCTACAGATAGAAATTTATTTTCTTAATTCATTAATATGACAAGTTATAGGAAAAGACAAATATAATTAGAAAATAATGGAATAGTAAATGTTAACCTGGGTATGAAGATGTTTCTTACCAACTATGTTACATATGTCAGGATTATAAGTAAAAAAATACCAACTATAGGGAGAAAACATGATATTTTCCTTGAAAATATCTGTAAATTATAATTGTGTTAATATTTCCTATTACCTGATTTTCTCAGTGAACTCATTGTTTTTTTGTTGTTCATTGTTGTTAATCTTTATTATTGTTGGCCAATACATTAATAATTTCTTTATACTTCTGTGTTGCAGGGCAACCTGGTGAGTTTCATGGCATGGAACTAACGCTTAGCAAATTCACTTGCAAAGCATTCAATACAAATTTTGCACACCAAACATAGTATCTCTGGGTCTGAACCACTGCATAACAAACTTGCAACACTGTCAGTGCCCATTTATGGGAACTAAGAATCCTAACAACTTGTCGGTGATTGTACTTGTCAGCAGCACCTATAAGTTGAATATAAGTTTTGAAGGACTGCATTTATTGTGTCAAAGGCAAATTAGCAGCTGTTCAAATGGGGATAGAATTTTAATATAACATCTGCAAAACAGCTTTACATCTCTGGAATCAGCTTTTCTCACCAAAGAGCTTTCAGTTAACTTCATGGAGAAACTGCTCACTCCATATGTCTCATACAGTGTTTCATATTCTCTACAGTAGCAACTATTTTAACTAATATGGTTTGGCTCAAAATCTTTGTGTGGCTGAGATTTATCCATCTCCTTTATACTCCTTTTGACTTAACCCTCAAGGTCAGTGTAATGTTTTCCTAATTCAAATAATCACTTTATTGTTTCACATTAGTCTCATATCTGTATAGCTCTGGATGATTGAACAATCTATGACTAGTTTTTCAATCTTTATCCAAAACATTTTTAAAAGATCGTTTTTGTTGTGCTACATTATCTTCTCAGTTAATGTTCCTTGGAATTCTGAGAAAATGATGGCCCAGTAATAGAAGGTGTCCAAGCCTTGTCACAATAAAACAAAAAATGAGAAGAGAAAGCTTTCACAATCAGGAAACTCTTGCATAAAGTGTCATCCACATACCACAAACAAAAACACTTTTTTGTTCTTACAGAGCAAAGTTGAATAAATAAAAAGATGTCAGTTAAGAACACAAGCCCCAGGCTGACAGAACAGTTCTGAATTATGACAAATTATTTAAATATCTTTAAAATAAATGAATAGAAATAGAGGATAGATGGAAAGCCTAGCCTATAAAGAGATGGCAAGCATGGAGCCCCATGTAAAGAAAGCTTAGAGGTCATGAGCATTTTTTTAACTTGGATTGTCAAAGTGTGTTTAAATCATATCAAGAAAAACGGGCCACCTTTGTGAATTAATGGAAAAGTTCTTTAGATAAATGGACAAAAGTCTGGAAGTAATAGAGACGGAAGATTTCCATTGCAGCAGCTATTGACCCAGCTGACCATGAATGAGACTTTGGAGGTTGCATGGTGTTAAACCAACATGTGCAGCAACAGTGCGCAGAAACCTGTGGACTGTGTTCCTCTTCCCTGACATGCTTTCTCCCAGAATTTCTGAATCTTACCTCAACTTGGGCAATCGCTTCTCTGAATCTGAAGGGCAGCCCCTATAGAAACGTAGACTATGCCTTTGACTACACCAAGAAAGAAACTTTAGATGAAATAAAATGTAATTCCACTCTATGAGTTACTGAACCCTCTGAGAACACACACGTGATCTATGGAACAGGGAATGCCAATGAACTAGAGGACATGCTGCTTTCAGGATGAAGGGTGAAATAACAAAATCATGGCAAAAGATAAAGAGCACATAATTGATAGAAAGGAAATGGTGATCAAACATACAGAACAATCATTCTTTTTCACCACTTTGGCTGCCCAAAGGACCATGAAGCGATGTCTACAATGGTTAATCTCAACGTACTCCTCCCTTCCTTGTTTGAGAATCATTCCCTGGCAGCCTTGATTAATAAAGGGAGAATAATATATTCCTCAGGTGGTGATATTGAAGTATCTTAGAATTATGGCAGGAGTTAGAATGAAAAGAAAATTATATGTTTCAAAATTGAAATGAATTTAGGTAAGGACCTAGAAATAGAAGATAGCAAAAGAACAAAGGGGGAAAAAAGACATAAAGCAAACTGGCATGAGCTTTACTGAAGAAATTATTTTTTAAAATATTTTGGAAGCAGCAACACTTAATTACCAAAATATTAACAGCTCCTGTTGCTTCAGAAAGAGCTTCCAACGGAGGAAGACTTTAAAAATAGTATTGAGGGGAGAACCAGTTTTCAGACAGAGCAGTTATTCTGAAATCTAGATGCATATTTAATCACGTGAAAGAATTCTTGTAATATGCTGATACAGTCAGTAGTCTTTGGTTTAACCCAAGCATTGGTAATTCAGAATCATTTAAAATAAGGAGATGAAACAAAGAAAAGAAGTAGAGAAGGTAAGTTTGCTGATTATAGACAAGAATAACTGGAAGCACTTTGAGGGAGACAGGGAAGACAAACCAACATTGGCCAGAGCCAGGACGGAGCAATGAGAAGAAGCCAACATTGGCCAGAGACAGGACGGAGCAACGGGAGCAAAAAGGGCAAAACTGCAAGGGGAGTTTATTAGTCTTCTATTGTATGATAAATGACCACAAACTTAGTAACTTAAAACAACACAATTATCTTACAGTTTTGTTTTTCGGAAGTCTAGCACAAGTATCACTGGGCTAAAGTCAAGGTATCAGCAGACTAGATTGTCTCCTGGAGACTTTAGTAAAGAATCTTTCCTTGACTTTTCTAGCTTCTGGAGACTGTGTACATTCCTTTGCACATACACACATCTTCCTTCTTCAAAGCCCACAACATTGAGTCTCACTATAGCTCTTTATCAAAAGATTTTTTTTAAAAGAGCTTTATTAAGATTTCAGTTATATACCATGTAATTCACACATTTAAGTATATGATTCCTTATGTTTAGTATATCCACGTGGTTGTGACACCATCACCACAATTTAATTTTTTATTTTTTAATTTTAATTTTTGTGAGTACAGAGTAATTTTATATATTCATGGGGTACATAAGATATTTTGGTACATACAATGTGTAATAATCACATCATAAATGTGATATCCATTACCTCAAGCATTTATCCTTTGTGTTACAAAAAATGCATAATCTTTTCATTATTTTAAAATGTACAATAGATTATTGTTGGCTGTAGTCATTTTGTCATGCTATCAAATACTAGATCTTATTGTAACCATATTTTTGTACCCATTAACCATCCCAACTGTCCCCTACCTTCCCCACTCCTCACTACCCTTCTCAGCTTACGGTAATCATCATCCTACTCTTTATCTCCATGATTTCAATTGCTTTGAATTTTTTAGCTCCTACAAATAAGTGAGAACATGTGATGTTTGTATTGCTGTGCCTGGCTTATTTCACTTAACATAACGACTTCTAGTTCTATCCATGTTGTTGTATATGACAGGATCTCATTCTTTTTTATGGCCGAATAGTACTACACTATGTATACGTACCATTTTCCTTATCCATTCATCTGCTGATAAACACTTAGCTTCCTTCTAAATCTTGGTTATTGTGAATAGTGCTGCAATAAACATGGGAGTGCAGTTATCTCTTCAATATAATGATTTCCTTTCTTTTGAGTATATACTTAGCAGTGGGATTGCTGGATCATATGGATCTATTTTTAGGTTTTTTTGTTTTGTTTTGTTTTGTTTTTTGTTTTTTTTTTTAAGAACCTCCAAACTCTTCTCCATAATGGTTTTACTAATTTATGTTCTCACCAACAGTGTATGAGGGTTCACTTTTGGTAAGCTGTATGTGTCTAGGAATTTATCCATTTCTTCTAGGTTGTCCAATGTATTGGCAAATAGTTGCTCATAGTCACTAATGATCCTTTGAATTACTGTGGAATCAATTGTAATGCCTCCTTTTTCATCTTTCATTTTATTTAGTTCACTTTTTCTCTTAGTCATGCTAAAGGTTTGTCAATTTTATTTATTTTTTCAAAGTAACCACTTTTTTTTCATTTCAATTTCATTTATTTCTGCTCTGATCTTCATTACATTTTTTGCTCTATTAATCTTGGGTTTGGTTTGCTCTTGCTATTTAAGTTATGTAATATGCAGCATTACTTTGTTTATTTGAAGTTTTTCTGCTTTTTTGATGTAGGTGCTTATTGCTATAAACTTTCCTCTTACTGATGCTTTCGCTATATTACAAAGGTATCAGTAAGTCGTGTTTATATTTTCATTTGTTTCGATAAATTAATTTCTTAATTTCTTCATTGACTCATTTGTCATTCAGGACCCACCACTGATGTTCACTCAAGGCCTAAGGGGTCTTCAACCTGCTTTGATGAATGTGGCCAGTCCCAAGCCTTTCCTTTCAGGACAGTAGGCTCCCCTCTGGCCCAGGGTAAGTGTGAAACTGCCATCCAGGAGCCAAGGCCTGGAATCAGGGACCCCAGAAGCCTTCTTGTTGCTCTATTCCACTGTAACCAACTTGGTACCCAAGCTGATTTGCGGTTCTTACGAAGGTGCTTTCTTGTGTAGTTGTTCAATTTGGTGTTCTCGTTGGGGAGATGATAGCTGCAGGTTCCTATTCAGCCATCTTGATCTGATTCCTTCTCTATAGTTCTTTGTATCAATTTCTCTCTCTTCCTTCATCTTCCTCTTATACCTTAAAGCCCCTTGTGTTTACACTGGGCCCATCTACATAATCCAGAATAGTATCCCTATTTTAAGGTCATTTCATTTGATTAGTAATTTTAGCTCTATCTGCAAGCTCAATTCCTCTTTGTCATTTAATCTTATATATCCACTAAATCTGTTTGAGTGCCCCCAATAGTGTGGGTCTCAAAGCTCACAGTGCCTCATGACATGGGCAGATCTGGTGAAGAGGTGAATTGGTGTGATAATGAGTAATTGACTGGGCAAATGGAGATGTAGAAATAGGCAGAATTGCCAGTAAAATAGTTGAAGGCAAAAGGGAAAATCAGAGACTGGAATCCTGGAACATAGCGATTGTTATGGAGTTTTAGGAATAAAGTATATTTAAGGAAATAAAAGATTAAAATATAGAAAAGAAAATATCTTTATAAAATAGCCTCAAGGTTAGAAATACTCTCAAAAATGTCTCAACTGTTGGGACAGGCAAGGCAAAATTATACATGCTCCTTACCCTGACATTCTCCTCTGCATTTATTAAGTACATGTGATATGGTTTGGGTCTGGATCCCCACCAAATCTCACAGTGAATTGTAATCCCTAATGTTGGAGGTGGGGCCTAGTGGTGGGTGGGTCGATGATGGGGGCAGATCCTTCGTGAATGTTTTAGCACCATCCCCTTGGTGCCAGTCTCATGATCGTGAGTTCTTGCCAAATCTAGTTTTTCAAAAGTGTGTAGCACCTCCCCGCCCTTCTTCCTGTTTCAACCATGTAAGATGCCTTGCTCCCACTTTGCCCTCTGCCATGACTGGAAGCTTCCTGAGGCCTCCTCAGAAGCAGAAGCCACTATGCTTCCAGTATAGCCTGCAGAATAATGAGCCAATTAAACCTCTCTTCTTTATAAACTACCCAGTCTCAGGTTTTGTTTTTTTTGTTTTTTTTTGTTTTTTTTAAGTGGGACAGAGTTTTGCTCTTGTTGCCCAGGCTGAATTGCAATGGCATGATCTCAGCTGACTGCAACCTCCATCTCCTGGGTTAGAGCAATTCTTTCGCCTTAGCCTCCTGAGTAGCTGGGATTACAGGCGGCTGCCACCACGCCCAGCTAATTTTTTGTATTTTTAGTGGAGACAGGCTTTCACCATATTGGCCAGGCTGGTCTTCAACTAATGTCCTCAAGTGATCCGCCCACCTTGGCCTCCCAAAGTACTGGGTTTACAAGCATGAGCCACCGTGCCCAGCCAGGTATTTCTTTATAGCAATGAGAGAACACACTAATACAACATTGTTAGGTAACTGATGAATATTATATTTTTGAGTCATTAACAGTCATATGTTTTTTACTTAATTCAGTTTCTTTGCCCTGAATACTATTTTAATGGTCATTGATTAGTAACCACTAAGTAGTGTCTTTAATTTTTATATTGCACAAATACAATGTATAAGTATGTTGTCATTCAATTCAAGTTTCAAGTGGAATGTTCCCCTTTTTAGAAGTAAATTGATTAGCGTGATAATTATTATATCCTACTGTAACACTTGAGTGATAGCTATAGTAGAAATACTCCTTATATTATTTTCTAAAGTATTTTGAAGGGTCAGAACAAAAAAGTTGTATTGTTCAATGTATTTCATTAACCATTTTTTTCTTTTGACTTACTAAGTTAGGCTGACTTGTCAGTTAGAAGGCCATAGATCCCAAATTAGTCGATTTTCAGCCACTTACAAGTCAGATTATCCTGAGTGGGCACGAAATCATTAGATGAACCATTAAAAGAGAATAGGTTCTTCCTGAAGAAAGAAATTCACCACAGGAAATTTTCTCTTGCTGGCCTTGAAGAAGCCAGTTTCCACACTGTGAACTGCCTGTGGAAAGACCATGTGACAAGGTCACTAAGGGCATCTCCTAGGAGTTGACAGCAGTCTCTGGCAGCCACAAAGAAAACAGGGGCACTAGTACAACAAAAACGAGAAACTGAATAATGCCAACTTGAGGGAGCGTGGAAGTGGACCTTTCTCTAGTTGTGTCCAGATGAGGATATAGCTGGCTGATACCTTGATTTCAGTCTTGTGAGTTCCTGAATAAATGGTTTGCTAAGGTCCCTAGAAACTTGCCCGATGCCCAGTGAAATTCTCTTATCCATTCAAGTACCATGTCGGTCAACTTTTAGCCACAGACACATCTTGCTAAAATCCAGTCTCAAAATTCTCCCCATTATTTTTCCTCATAAGAACAAATGAAAATGAACATAGCCTCTAATTTTCCATAACTCAAGCACCCAACACCCTATATAGGTTGCTCTTCTAAGCAAAGAGTGGAGCATTTCCAACCCATAGTCTTTGCTGCAACACTTTGCAAGAAAAGAAAAATCATATTTTACTTTCAAAACAAAATTTTATTTTACAAATTGGTCTAAGTTAACTAGTCTGAAATTACTAGAAGCATACTTGTAGGATTTTCACCAAGAATGTATATCCCTCTCTTAATTACTGTAAGTAAACGTGTGTATACATATACACTTATATGCGTATATATGGCATTGTAGCTATTTATGTGCATATGTGTATATATATATAGACATATATATGCACATGCACACACACACACACACACACAGAGCATTGTAGCAATGTGTTACACTGACAAAAATAAGCCAAAAAGCTGTGTATTGCCTATCCATGGTCCGTGGCCTTACACAAGTTGTTGTTATCTGGCATTTCTATTGGCTATTGACCTGGCTCCTCATTTGTACAGCTTAGGCCCTTCCCCTGCTCACTGACTCCTCCAGGATCTGGCTCAGATTTCTCCAATTAGATATAACCTGTTAAAATAAAACCCCGGCAAGAAAGAAGATAACAATGTATGTTATGCAAAGTGATATATCTCCTCACTAATTTAAATGCTTCCATTTTAGAAAAGAATTTTGACTGTAATTCCACATAATAAAAAGACAATACTTTTTTCCAAAAACAAAAAATTAACTTTCTTCAAAGATAAATCAGAAAACATCTGTGACAATTTAAAGTAATAGTTTGTAGCCATTTTTATTTATCTAGGTGGCGAATATTAAACTACAACATCAATGACAATATTACATTAAAATTCTGATAGAGCTACAGTGGTTTTTTAGTTCAAAAACTGAGACTAAAGTATTAGGGAAAGCCTTGCATTTCTTCATTACAATGTACCATAATTTCATCATATTATAGATAAAACAAATCATTTATAGAACCTAGGTGTGTGTATATCTTTATAATTTGCATAACTGCAGTAAATGTTCTGTGTGTGTAATTATATTTAATGAGCTCAACTGGATTTGATATATAGCATCAGCTAACACCCAAAAGATTAGCAGGGGTTAGCAATGAAAGTAAAAAGATGGTTTACCTAGAGTCTGTGATAATTCCAATTATGAGTTTTAGTTGCCAAATTTTACCATTGAATTATCTACTCTGTTTTGAAACTTTTATCTCCTTTACCCTGTCCCCAAGTTCCTGTGGATATGTCCTTGTCTCCCCATCCTCATAGTATTCACTTGCCCATGAGTTGCAAATCAAATGCCTCTGGAATGAGGCAGGGAACTGTCCTGTGTAAAGTAATCCAGATGTTGAAAGCTAGAAAGTGTGAAGGGCTGTGTTAAATTGAACAATGCATTGTCAGACAAAATGCATATAAATGCAAAATTCTTAAAACACTTTGTAACCAAAGAAAACATATCTGAAGGATGGATTCGGCCAAAGGATGTTAACTTGCACCTACTGTCACAAATCATTAGTTTATATGTTTGGAGGAATCAAGTAATCCTTTGAGATTATAATGAAAGACGTTTTTCCCTGTGGATTTTGTTTGTTTTTACTTTTAAGTTCCAGGGTACATGTGCAGGATGTGCAGTTTTGTTACATAGGTAAATGTGTGCCATGGTGGTTTACTGTAGCTATCCACCCATCTCCTAGGTATTAAGCCTGGCATGAATTAGCTATTTTTCCTGATGCACTCCCCACATAAGCCCCAGTGTGTGTTGTTCCCCCTACGGTGTCCATGTGTTCTTATTCAGCTCCCACCGACAATTGGGAACATGCAGTGTTTGGTTTTCTGTTCCCACATTAGTTTTCAGAGGATAATGTCTTCTAGCTTCATCCACATCCCTGCAAAAAACATGATCCTGTTCCTTTTTATGGCTGTACAGTATTCCGTGATGTATATGTGCCACATTTTCTTTATGCAGTCTATCATTGATGGGCATTTGGGTTGATTTCATGTCTTCGCTATTGTGAATAGTGCTGCAATGAACATACATGTGCTTGTATATTTACAATAGAATGATTTATATTCATTTGGGTATACACCCAACAATGTGATTGCTGGGTTAAATGGTATTTCCAGTTCTAAATCTTTGAGGAATCGCCACACTGTCTTCCACAATGGTTGAACTAGTTTACATTCCCATCAACAGTGTAAAAGTGTTCCTATTTCTCTGCAACCTTGCCAGCATCTGTTGTTACTTTTTAGTAATTGCCATTCTGACTGGTGTGACATGGTATCTCATTGTGGTTTTGCTTTGCATTTCTCTAAGGATCAGTGATGTTGAGCTTTCTGTCATATGTTTCTTGGCCGCATGTTTGTCTCCTTTTGAGAAGTGTCTGTTCTTGTCCTCTGCCCACTTTTTAATGGGGTTGTTTTCTCTTGTAAATTTGCTTAAGTTCCTTGTACATTCCGGATATTAGACCTTTGTCAGATGGATAGATTTCAAAAACTTTCTCCCATTCTATAGGTTGTCTGTTTCCTCTGATAATTTATTGCTGTGCAAAATCAATGTGCAGAAATCACAAGCATTCCTATGCACCAAAAACAGACAAGCAGAGAGCCAAATCATGAACGAACTCTCATTCACAACTGCCACAAAAAGAATAAAATATCTAGGAATACAGCAACAAGGGAAGTGAAGAACCTCTTCCAGAACTACAAACCACTGCTCAAGGAAATCAGAGAATACACAAACATCTGGAAAAACTTTCCATGTTTCATAGGAAGAATCAATATCATGAAAATGTCCATACTGTCCAAAGAAATGTATAGATTCAACGTTATTCCCATTAAACTACCATTTTCATTCTTCACAGAATTAGAAGAAACTATTTAAAAATTCATATGGAATCAAAAAAGAGCTCATATAGCCAGTACAATCCTAAGCAAAAGAACAAAGCTAGAGGCATCACACTACCTGACTTCAAACTAGACTACAATGCTAGAGGAACCAAAACAGCTTTGTACTGGTACAAAAATAGGCACATAGACCAATGAAACAAAATAGAGAGCTCAAAAAACCACACATCTACAACTAGCTGATCCTTGACAAACCTGACAAAAACAAGCAATGGGGGAAAGGACTCCCTATTTAATAAATGGTGCTGGGAGAACTGGCTACCCATATGCAGAAAATTGAAACTAAACCTTTCATTACACCTTATACAAAAATTAACTCGAGAGATTAAAAACTTGAATATAAAACTCAAAATTATAAAAACCCTAGAAGAAAATCTAAGCAATACCATTCACGACACAGACATAGGCAATAATTTTTATGTTGAAATTGCCAAAAGCAATTACAACAAAATGCAAAAATTAACAAATGGAATATAATTAAAGAGTTTCTGCACAGGAAAATAAATGTTCTGTTTTTATACTATACCTTGGGTAATTTCATTCAAACCCACAGATGCATTTTTCATATATATTTTAGTATTCACAAACATACATATATACATGTATATGTGTGTATGTATGTACAGTGGACCCTTGAACAAAACAGGGATTAGAGAAGCAGACCCCTGCACCATTGAAATTTGCATGTAACTTTTGACTTCCCAAAAACTTAACAGTCGGTTACTGTTGAATAGAAGCCTTACCAATAACAAAGTTGATTAACAAATATTTTATGTTATATGCATTATTTATTGTATTCTTACAATAAAGTAAGGTAGAGAAAGAAAATTATAAGAGAAAATACATTTACTATTCATTAAGTGGAAGTGGATGATTACAAAGGTCTTCAACCTAGTGGTCTTCATGTTGAGTAATCTGAGGTGAGGTGGCAAAGGCAGAAAACAAATCTATGTATGAGTGGACTCACATAGTTCAAACCTATGTTAAAGGAACAACTGTATATATGTGTGTTCAGAAACACACACTTCACTTTGATTGAATAGATGTATGTAATTTAAAAATGAAATAGTACTAAACAGGTTATGTTAAAAAAAATTTACTGCTCCCACTTTTCCAAACCCTTTGTCTCTTTACTCAGAAACCACTTTTGTCTCAAATTATTTAAATTAGCACTACAGTTTTAAAAAGTATTTGCATTGCTCAATATAATCAAGTATATACTTTTAATTGTTTTAGTAAATAAAATAGGGATGGATGAGGATTAAACAATCTACAACTCAACTGTCCCTAACCAGCCTCTCAAAGTATATCACCATTTTTAATTAAACCAAAAAAATTTATGTCTTTGTAAATGTGATTCACAGTAAAGCCAACTACAGTACCATATTACATCTCTTCTTTAAAAACATTTTAAATGTGTTTAACAAAAAATATATATTTATAGCATTTGAAATATGTTTGCCTTATAGAACAGCTAAATCAAGCTCACACACTTATTTTTTGTGGTGAGAACACTTATAATTTATTCTTATTGATTTTCTAAAGATATAATACATCGTTATTAACTATCGTTACCATGTTGTAAAATGGATCTATTGAAATTATTCTTCCTAAAACTTTGTATTTTTTTACCAAAATCTGCCCACACACACCTCACCCTTAGCAGCCCCTAGTAAGCACCATTCTACTATTTCTATGAGTTCAAATTTTTTAGATTCCACACATAAGTGAGAGCATAAAGTATTTGTCTTTCTGTACATGGCTTATTTCTAATAAAATGCCATACAGGTTCATCCATGTTATCACAAATGACAGGATTTTCTTTTCTTTTAGGCTGAATAGTATTCCATTGTGTATAAATACACCACATTTTAACTATTCACCTGTTGATGGACACTTAAGTTGATTCCATATGATGGCTATTGTGGCTAATGCTTCAGTGAACATAAGCATGTAGGTATCTATTTGACATAGCAATTTCATTTTGTGTACATACCCAGAAGTGAAATTGCTGGATCATACGGTAGTTCTGGTTTTTGGGGTTTTTTTGAAGAAACTTTATATTGTCTTTCATAATGGCTATACTAATTCATATCCCCAACAGTGTGAAAGAGTTCCCTTTATATCTTCACCAAGCGTTACCTTTTTGTATTTTTTGTAATTGCCATCCCAGAAGGTATTAGGCTATATCTTATTGTGATTTGAATTTGTATCTCCCCAATGATTAGTAATATTGAGCATTTTTCATAAATCTGTTGAACATTTGTAGGTCTTCTTTTCAGAAATGTTTACTCAGAGATCCTCTGTCCATTTTTAATTGGGTTGTTTTCCTGCTATTGAGTTCCTTACATCTTCTGAACGTTAACCTCTTATCAGATGTGTGCTTAGCAAATATTTTCTTGCATTCTATAGGTTTTTCTCTTCACTCTATTGTTTCCTTTTCTGTGCAAATGTTTTTTCAGTTTGATGAAATCTCACTTGTCTATTCTTGCTTTTGTCACTTAGGCTTTGGGGTCATAGCCAAAAAATTTAAGGCCTAGCACAATGCCATAGAGCTTTTCCCCTATGTTTACTTGTAGTAGTTTTAGACTTTTTAGTCTTACATTTAAATTGTTAATCTATTTTGAGTTGATTTTTGGATATAGCATGGGATGAGGGTCTGATTTTAGTTTTTACATGTGGATTTTCAGTTTCCCTAACACCATTTATTGAAGAGACTCCTTTCCCTATTGTGTGTTATTGGCTTGTCAAAAAGAAATGGAATGTAAATGTGTGGTTTTAGTTCTGGGCTATCTAGTCTATTCCATTAGTCAATGTGTTTGCTTTTATGTCAGCATGAGATTGTTTTGATTATTATAGCTTTGTAGTATATTTTGACATCTGGTAGTATGATGCCTTCAAATTTGTTCTTTTTGTTCAGGATTGCTTTGGCAATTATGGGTCATTTGTAGTTGCATATAAATTTTAAAATTCTTTTTCCTTTTCTGTAGAATATGTCATTGAAATTTTGATATGGATTACATGGAATTTTTAAATTACTTGGGTAACAGAAACATTTTAACTGTTAATTCTTGTCTGTGAACACATAGTATCTTTCCATTTACTTTCATTTTCAGTTTTTTTCAATGTTTCATAGTTTTCCATGTACAAGTTTTTACTTCCTTGGTCAAACTTACTCCTAAGCATTTTATTTTATATTTGGATGCCATTGTAAATGCAAGAGTTTTCTTGATTTCTTGGATGGTTCATTATACAGAAATGCTACTGATTCATCAAAGTGAATGATGTACATTCACTTTGTATCCTGCAAATTTACTAACTTCATTTATTAGTTCTAACAGTTAATTTTTTTTTTTTTTTTTTGGTGATATCTTTAGGGTTTTCTATATATAAAAACATGTCATCTGCAAACAAAACAATTCTTTTCCAATTCAGATTCCTTTTGCTTCTTTCTCTTACCTAATTTATCTGTCTAGGATGCCCAGTACAATGTTGAATACATGTGGTAGGAGTGGGCACCACCCTCTTATTCCCAATCTTAAAGGAAAAGATTTCAGGGGGTGGAGCAAGATGGCCGAATAGGAAGAGCTCCAGTCTCCAGCTCCCAGCATGAGCGACACAGAAGACAGGTGATTTCTGCATTTTCAACTGAGGTACTGGGTTCATCTCACTAGGGAGTGCCAGATAATAGGTGTTGGTCAGCTGCTGCAGCCCGACCAGCAAGAGTTAAACAGGGTGAGGCATCCCCTCACCTGGGAAGCACAAGGGGGAAGGGAATCCCTTTTCCTAGCCAGGGGAACTGAGACACACAACACCTGGAAAATCGGGTAACTCCCACCCCAATACTGCGCTTTACCAAGGATCTTAGCAAAGGGGCACACCAGGAGATTATATCCCACACCTGGCCGGGAGGGTCCCATGCCCACAGAGCCTTCCTCATTGCTAGCACAGCAGTCTGCAATCTAACCCCAACTCAGCAGCAAGGCTGGGGGAGGGGCGCCTGCCATTGCTGAGGCTTAAGTAGGTAAATAAAGCGGCTGGGAAGCTGGAACTGGGTGGAGCTCACAGCAGCTCAAGGAGGCCTGCCTGTCTCTGTAGACTCCACCTCTGGGGACAGGGCACAGCTAAACAACAACAACAACAACAACAAAGCAGCTAAAACCTCTGCAGAGGCAAACGACTCTGTCGGACAGCTTTGAAGAGAGCAGTGGATCTCCCAACATGGAGGTTGAGAACTGAGAATGGACAGACTGCCTGCTCAAGTGGGTCCCTGACCCCTGAGTAGCCTAACTGGGAGACATCCCCCACTAGGGGCAGACCGACACCCCACACCTCACACGGTGGATTCTACGGTGTGGGGTGAAGCTTCCCTGAGAGGAAGCTTCCAAAGCAAAAATCAGACAGGTACACTCGCTGTTCAGCAGTATTCTATCTTCTGCAGCCTCTGCTGCAGATACCCAGGCAAACAGGGTCTGGAGTGGACCTCAAGCAATCTCCAACAGACCTACAGCTGAGGGTCCTGACTGTTAGGAGGAAAACTAACAAACAGGAAGGACACCTACACCAAAACCCCATCAGTACGTCACCATCATCAAAGACCAGAGGCAGATAAAACCACAAAGATGGGGAAAAAGCAGGGCAGAAAAGCTGGAAATTCAAAAAATAAGAGCACATCACCCCCTGCAAAGGAACGCAGCTCATCGCCAGCAACAGATCAAAGCTGGACGGAGAATGACTTTGACGAGATGAGAGAAGGCTCCAGTCCATCAAACTTCTCAGAGCTAAAGGAGGAATTATGTACCCAGCACAAAGAAACTAAAAATCTTGAAAAAAGAGTGGAAGAATTGATAACTAGAATAATTAATGCAGAGAAGGCCATAAACGAATTGACAGAGATGAAAACCATGATACGAGAAATACATGACAAATATACAAGATTCAGTAACCGACTTGATCAACTGGAAGAAAGAGTATCAGCGATTGAGGATCAAATGAATGAAATGAAGCGACAAGAGAAACCAAAAGAAAAAAGAAGAAAAAGAAATGAACAAAGCCTGCAAGAAGTATGGGATTATGTAAAAAGACCAAATCTACGTCTGATTGGGGTGCCTGAAAGTGAGGGGGAGAATGGAACCAAGGTGGAAAACACTCTTCAGGATATCATCCAGGAGAACTTCCCCAACCTAGTAGGGCAGGACAACATTCAAATCCAGGAAATACAGAGAACACCACAAAGATACTCCTCGAGAAGAGCAACTCCAAGACACATAATTGCCAGATTCACCAAAGTTGAAATGAAGGAAAAAATCTTAAGGGCAGCCAGAGAGAAAGGTCGGGTTACCCACAAAGGGAAGCCCATCAGACTAACAGCAGATCTCTCGGCAGAAACTCTACAAGCCAGAAGAGAGTGGGGGCCAAAATTCAACATTCTTAAAGGAAAGAATTTTCAACCCAGAATTTCATATCCAGCCAAACTAAGTTTCATAAGTGAAGGAGAAATAAAATCCTTTACAGATAAGCAAATGCTTAGAGATTTTGTAACCACCAGGCCTGCCTTACAAGAGACCCTGAAAGAAGCACTAAACATGGAAAGGAACAACCAGTACCAGCCATTGCAAAAACATGCCAGAATGTAAAGACCATCGAGGCTAGGAAGAAACTGCATCAACTAACGAGCAAAATAACTAGTTAATATCATAATGGCAGGATCAAGTTCATACATAACAATATTAACCTTAAATGTAAATGCACTAAATGCTCTAATTAAAAGACACAGACTCACAAACTGGATAAAGAGTCAAGACCCATCAGTTTGCTGTATTCAGGAGACCCATCTCACATGCAGAGACACACATAGGCTCAAAATAAAGGGATGGAGGAAGATCTATCAAGCAAATGGAGAACAAAAAAAAGCAGGTGTTGCAATACTAGTCTCTGATAAAACAGACTTTAAACCATCAAAGATCAAAAGAGATAAAGAAGGTCATTACATAATGGTAAAGGGATCAATTCAACAGGAAGAGCTAACTATCCTAAATATATATGCACCCAATACAGGAGCACCCAGATTCATAAAGCAAGTCCTTAGAGACTTACAAACAGAATTAGACTCCCATAAAATAATAATGGGAGACTTCAACACCCCACTGTAACATTAGACAGATCAACGAGGCAGAAAGTTAAAAAGGACATCCAGGAATTGAACTCAGCTCTGCACCAAGCAGACCCAGTAGATATAAAGAGAACTCTCCACCCCAAATCAACAGAATATACATTCTACTCAGCACCACATCACACTTATTCCAAAATTGACCACATAATTGGAAGTAAAGCACTCCTCAGCAAATGTACAATAACAGAAATTATAACAAACTGTCTCTCAGACCACAGTGCAATCAAACTAGAACTCAGGACTAAGAAACTTAATCAAAACTGCTCAACTACATGGAAACTGAATAACCTGCTCCTGAGTGACTACTGGGTACATAACGAAATGAAGGCAGACATAAAGATGTTCTTTGAAACCAATGAGAACAAAGATACAAAATACCAAAATCTCTGGGACACATTTAAAGCAGTGTGTAGAGGGAAATTTATAGCACTAAATGCCCACAAGAGAAAGCTGGAAAGATCTAAATTGACACTCTAACATCACAATTAAAAGAACTAGAGAAGCAAGAGCAAACACATTCAAAAGCTAGCAGAAGGCAAGAAATAACTAAGATCAGAGCAGAATTGAAGGAGATAGGGACACAAAAAACCCTCCAAAAATTAATGAATCCAGGAGTTGGTTTTTTGAAAAGATCAACAAAATTGGTAGACCGCTAACAAGACTAATAAAGAAGAAAAGAGAGAAGAATCAAATAGATGCAATAAAAAATGATAAAGGGGATATCACCACTGACTCCACAGAAATATAAACTGCCATCAGAGAATACGATAAACACCTCTACGCAAATAAACTGGAAAATCTAGAAGAAATGGATAATTTCCTGGACACTTACACTCTCCCAAGACTAAACCAGGAAGAAGCTGAATCCCTGAATAGACTAATAGCAGGCTCTGAAATTGAGGCAATAATTAATAGCCTACCAACCAAAAAAAGTCCAGGACCAGATGGATTCACAGCTGTATTCTACCAGAGGTACAAGGAGGAGCTGGTACCATTCCTTCTGAAACTATTCCAATCAATAGAAAAAGAGGGAATCATCCCTAACTCATTTTATGAGGCCAACATCATCCTGATACCAAAGCCTGCCAGAGACACAACAAAAAAAAGAGAATTTTAGACCAATATCCCTGATGAACATCGATGCAAAAATCCTCAATAAAATACTGGCAAACCGGATCCAACAGCATATCAAAAAGCTTATCCACCATGATCAAGTGAGCTTCATCCCTGGGATGCCAGGCTGGTTCAACATACACAAATCAAGCCTAATCCAGCATATAAACAGAACCAAAGACAAAAACCACATGATTGTCTCAATAGATGCAGAAAACGCCTTTGACAAAATTCAACAGCCCTTCATGCTAAAAACGCTCAATAAATTCGGTATTGATGGAACGTATCTCAAAATAATAAGAGCTATTTATGACAAACCCACAGCCAATATCATACTGAATAGGCAAAAACTGGAAAAATTCCCTTTGAAAACTGGCACAAGACAGGGATGCCCTCTCTCACCACTCCTATTCAACATAGTGCTGGAAGTTCTAGCTAGGGCAATCAGGCAAGAGAAAGAAATCAAGGGTATTCAGTTAGGAAAACAAGAAGTCAAATTGTCCCTGTTTGCAGATGACATGATTGTATATTTAGAAAACCCCATTGTCTCAGCCCCAAATCTCCTTAAGCTGAAAAGAAACTTCAGCAAAGTCTCAGGATACAAAATTAATGTGCAAAAATCACATTCTTATACACCAGTAACAGACAAACAGAGAACCAAATCATGAATGATCTTCCATTCACAACTGCTTCAAAGAGAATACAATACCTAGGAATCCAACTTACTAGGGATGTAAAGGATCTCTTCAAGGAGAACTACAAACCACGGCTCAGTGAAATAAAGGAGAACACAAATAAATGGAAGAACATACCATGCTCATGGATAGGAAGAATCAATATCATGAAAATGGCTATACTGCCCAAGGTAATTTATAGATTCAATGCCATCCCCATCAAGCTACCAACGACTTTCTTCACAGAATTGGAAAAAAACTTCTTTAAAGTTCCTATGGAACCAAAAAAGAGCCCGCATTGCCAAGACAATCCTAAGTCAAAAGAACAAAGCTGGAGGCATCACGCTACCTGACTTCAAACTATACTACAAGGCTACAGTAACCAAAACAGCATGGTACTGGTACCAAAACAGAGATATAGACCAATGGAACAGAACAGAGTCCTCAGAAATAATACCACACATCTACACTCATCTGATCTTTCACAAACCTCAGAAAAACAAGAAATGGGGAAAGGATTCCCTATTTCATAAATGGTGCTGGGAAAATTGGCTAGCCATAAATAGAAAGCTGAAATTGGATCCTTTCCTTACTCCTTATGCAAAAATTAATTCAAGAGGGATTAGAGACTTAAATATTAGACCTAATACCATAAAAACTCTAGAAGAAAACTTAGGTAATATCATTCAGGACATAGGCTTGGGCAAGGACTTCATGTCCAAAACATCAAAAGCAACGGCAACAAAAGCCAAAATTGACAAATGGGATCTAATTAAACTAAAGAGCTTCTGCACAGCAAAAGAAACTACCATCAGAGTGAACAGGCAACCTACAGAATGGGAGAAAATTGTTGCAATCTACTCATCAGACAAAGGGCTAATATCCAGAACCTACAAAGAACTCAAACAAATTTACAAGAAAAAAACAACCCCATCAAAAAGTGGGCAAAGGATATGAACAGACATTTCTCAAAAGAAGACATTCATACAGCCAACAGACACATGAAAAAATGCTCATCATCACTGGCCATCAGAGAAATGCAAATCAAAACCACAATGAGATATCATCTCACACCAGTTAGAATGGCAATGATTAAAAAGTCAGGAAACAACAGGTGCTGGAGAGGATGTGGAGAAATAGGAACACTTTTACACTGTTGGTGGGATTGTAAACTAGTTCAACCATTATGGAAAACAGTATGGCCATTCCTCAAGGATCTAGAACTAGAAGTACCATATGACCCAGCCATCCCATTACTGGGTATATACCCAAAGGATTATAAATCATGCTTCTATAAAGACACATGCACACGTATGTTTATTGCGGCACTATTCACAATAGCAAAGACTTGGAATCAACCCAAATATCCATCAGTAACAGAATGGATTAAGAAAATATGGCACATATACACCATGGAATACTATGCAGCCATAAAAAAGGATGAGTTCATGTCCTTTGTAGGGACATGGATGCAGCTGGAAACCATCATTCTCAGCAAACTCTCGCAAGAACAGAAAACCAAACACCGCATGTTCTCACTCATAGGTGGGAATCGAACAATGAGATCACTTGGACTCGTGAAGGGGAACATCACACACCGGGGCCTATCATGGGGATGGGGGAGGGGGGAGGGATTGCATTGGGAATTATACCTGATGTAAATGACGAGTTGATGGGTGCAGCACACCAACATGGCACAAGTATACATATGCAACAAACCTGCGCGTTATGCACATGTACCCTAGAACTTAAAGTATAATAATAATAAATAAAAATTTCAATATTTTACTGTTGAGCATGATGTAAGCTGTGGGTTTGTCTTATGTGATCAATATTGTACTGAGATAAATTCCTTGTATACCTCATTGGTTAAGAGTTTTTATTTTATCAAGAGTGCTCAATTTTGTCAATGCTTTTTCTGCATCTATTGATTGAGATAATCATATAGTTTTTATTCTGCATTCACTTAATGTGGTGAATTACATTTGTGTATGTTGAATTATCCTTGCATTTCTGGATGAATACCACTTTATCATAGTGAATGATTTTTTAATGTGCTTTTAAATTTGTTTTGCTAGTATTTTGTTGAGGACTTTTGCATCTATATTCATGAGGAATATTGGCCTATAATATTATCTTCCTATAGATATCTGACTTTGGTATCAGGGTAATGTTGGCCTCATAAAATGATTTTAAAATTATTTCCTTTATATGGTCTTGTTATATGTCCCCACCCAAATCTCATGTTGAGTTGTACTCCCATAATTCCCATGTTTTGTGAGAGGGACCTGGTGGGGGATAATTGAATCATGCAGGAGGTTCCCCCATACTGTTCTTGTGGTAGTGAATAAGTCTCATGAGATCTGATGGTTTTAAAAAGGGTTTCCTCATTCGCTTCTGTCTCAATCTCTCTTGCTGCTGCCTTGTAGGAAGTGCCTTTTACCTTCCACTATGATTGTGAGGCCTTCCCAGCCACATCTATTTTTCTTCCCAGTTTCAGGTATGTCTTTATCAGCAGCATGAAAGTGGACTAATACAGTAAATTGGTACCAAAAATGTGGTGCTTCTGAAAATATAGCTGAAAATGTGGAGGCAACTTTGGAATTGGGTAACAGGCAGAGTTTGGAACAGTCTGGAGGTCTCAGAAGAGAAAAAATGTGGGAAAGTTTGGAACTTCCTAGAGACTTATAAATGGCTTTCACCAAAATTTTGATAATGATATGGACAATGAAATCAGGCTAAGATTGTCTCAGTTTGAGATGAGGAACTTGTTGGGAACTGGAGCAAAGTTGACTCTTGTTATGTTTTAGCAAAGAGACTGGCAGCATTATGCCCTTGCCCTAGAGATTTGTGGAATTTTGAACTTGAGAGAGATGATTTAGGGTGTCTGGTAAAATAAATTTCTAAGCAGCAAAGCATTCTAAATATGGCTTTGGTGCTGTTAAAGGCATTCAGTTTTAAAAGGGAAACAGAGCATAAAAGTTCAAAAACAAATTGCAGCCTGACAATGTGATAGAAAAGAAAATCTCATTTTCTGAGAGGAAATTCAACCTGGCTACAGAAATTTACATAAGTAACAAGGAGCTGCATGTTAATCACCAAGACAATGGGCAAAATTTATCGAGGACATGGGAGACCTTCACAGCAGCCCCTCCCATTACAGACCCAGAGGCCTAGGGAAAAAAATGGTGTCATGGGCCAGGCCCAGGGTCCCACTGCTATGTGCAGTCTAGGGACTTGGTGCCATGTGTCCCAGATGATCCATCCGTGACTAAAAGGGTCCAAGGTACAGGTAAGACCATGGCTTCAGAGGGTGCAAGCCCCAAGCCTTGGCATCTTCCATGTGGTGTTGGTCCTGAGCATGCACAAAAGTCAAAAATTAAGGTCTGTGAACCTCTGCCTAGATTTCGGAAGATGTATGGAAACACCTTGATGTCCAGACAGAAGTTTGCTGCAGGGGTGGGGCTCTCATAAAGAACCTCTCCCAGAGCAGTGCAGGAGAGAAATATGGGGTGGGCACCCCCACAAAGAGTCCCCACTGGGGTGCTGCCTAGCGGAGCTGTGAGAAGAGTACACCATCCTCCAAGCTCCAGAATGGTAGGTCTACTGACAGCTTGTATCATGTGCCTGGAAAAGCCACACTCACTCAACACCTGCCAGTGAAAGCAGCTGGAAAGGAAGCCATACCCTGCAAAGCCACAGGAGCAAAGCTGCCCAAGAACATGGGAACCCACTTCTTGCATATGACTCAGATGCGAGACACGGAGTCAAAGGAGGTCATTTTGGAGCTTTAAGATTTGACTGCCCTGCTGGGTTCTGGACTTGCATGGGGCCTATAGCCCCTTTGTTTTGGACGACTTTGGACAATTTCTTACATTTGGAATTGCTGTATTTACCCAATGCCTGTAACCCCATTATATCCAGGATGTAAATAACTTCCTTTTGATTTTACAGGCTCATAGGTGGAAGGGACTTGCCTTGTTTTGGCTAAGACTTTGGACTGTGGACTTTTTGAGTTAATGCTGAAAAGAGTTTTAAGACTTTGGGGCACTTGTTGGGAAAACATATTGGTTTTAAAATGTGAGGACATGAGATTTGGCAGGGGCTAGGGGTAGAATAATATGGTTTGTCTCTTTGTCCCCATCCAAATATCATCTTGACTATAGCCCCCATAATTCCCATGTGTTGTGGGAGGAACCTGGTGGGAGATAGTTAAATCACCGGGGTGGTTTCTCCTACCCTGTCTCATGGTAGTGAATAAGTCTCATGAGATCTGATGGTTTTACAAGGGATTTCCGCTTTCACTTCTGTCTCATTTTCTGTTGCTGCTGCCATGTAAGAAGTGCCTTTTGCCTTCCACTACGATTCTGATGCCTCCCCAGCCACTTGGAACTGTGACTCCATTAAAGCTATTTTTCTTCCCAGTCTCAGGTACGTCCTTTGTCAGCAGTGTGAAAATTGACTAATACATTCCTCATCTTTAATGTTCAGAAGCATTTGAGAAGACTTGGCATTAATTCTTCTTTCAATATTTGGTGGAGTTCATTAACGAAGCCATCATACCTTAGGGTTTTCTTTGACAGGAAACTTTGTTACTGATTCAATGTCTTTATGTATTATTGGTCTGCTCAGGTTTACTCTTTCATGATTGTGTCTTGGGAGGATATTTATGTCTAGAAAGTTATGCATTACTTCTAGGTCATACAGCTTGTTGGTATATAATTGTTTATAACAGTCTCTTAGGATCCTTTGTATTTCTGTGGTATCAGTTGTAACATATCCACCTTCATTTCTTATTTTTAAGTTTTCTCATTTTTCTTAGTCTAGCTAAAGGTTTGTTGATTTTATTTTTTCAGAATACCAACTCTTGGTTTCAGCAATCTTTTTCTAATGTTTTCAAGCCTATTTTTTAATTTTTGCTCAGATTTTTATTTTCTTTCTCCTACTGACTTTGGTCTTAGTGTGTTCATTTTTCTAGTAACTTGAGAAATAATGTTATGTTGCTTATGTTTTTTCTGACATAGGCATTTATTGATATAAACTTCTACCTTAAAAGAACTCCTTTTGCTGAATCCCATAAGTTTTGGCATGTTGTGTGTTCACTGTCTCAGGATATTTTTTAATTTCCCTTTTAATTTTCTCTTTGAATTATTCATTAAGATCATGACTTTTAAATTTCCATTTATTTGGGAATTTTATGAAATTTCAAAATTTATAGTATCATACCATTGTGGTCAAAACAGATATTAAGTATAATTTAATGTTTTTAAATTTGTTAAGGCCTGTTTTGTGGCCTAACCTGCAATCTATCCTAAAGAATGTTTCATCTGCCCTTAAGAACACGTATTCTGCTAACGTTGGATGAAATGTTCTATATCCATAAGCTATATATGTCTCCATTGATGTGTATATATCCATTAAAAAATTAGAGTTAAACTACACTTTAAAGAGACCGAACAGGTATATGGGGATCTGATATCTATATGTATCTTTGGTGCCCTTAAAGTGTAGTTTCAGTCTGATGTTTTCCTGCAGATTCTGTCCGAAGAATAACCATTTTTGGAAGTTGTATAGTGAAGTTTCCTTTTATTTTCTCCAGTCACATCTATTAATATTTGCTTTATATATTTAGCTCCGATGGTGAGTACATTTGTATTTAGAATTGTTATGTCCTCTTGATAAGTTGACCTCACTGTTATATAGTGACCTTTGTCTTTTACAATTTTTGATTTAGCCTACCTTATCTAGTGCAGATACTTCTGCTCTTTTGGTTTCTATTTGCATGAAATCTTCCATTCCTTCACTTTCAGTCTATGTGTGTGATTAAAGATGAGGGGAGAATTTTGTTAGTATAGAGTTGGGGCTTTTTTACCTCTATCTACTTTTTATTGGAGAATTTAATTCATTTATATTCAAGGCAATCAGATTTACTGTCATTTTTTAATTGTTTTAATGTTATATAGATCCTTTGTTACTTTCTTTTCTTGATGGCTTCCTTTTAGATTAGATAATTTTCTCTGGTGATATGCTTTGACTTCTTATCTTTTTGTGTATTTACTATAGGCCTGTTTTGTGGTTACCATGATGTTTATATAAAATATTGTATATTTAAAACAGGCTAATTTAAATTGGTAACTTGACTTTGATTGCATTAAAACTGTTTTTACTGTCACATCTTATGTTTGACATCACAATTTATATGTTCTTCTATTGTGTATCCCTTAAAAATTATTATAGCTAGCTGTTATTTTTAGTAGCTTTGTCTTTTAACATTCATACTAGGAATGAAAGCAGTTTATATACCATTACATTATTATAGTATTTTGAATTTGACTTCTTAGTTTTACCAGTCATTGTTATACTTTCATATTTTTTTCATGTTGCTAATTTTCTTTCAGCTTATGGAATTCCCTTTATTTCTTGTATAACTGATCTGATGGTGATGAATGTGCTCAGCTTTTCTTTATCTAGAAAGCCTCTCCTTCTCCTTCATCTCTGAAGGATAGCTTTAACAGGTCCAGTATTGTTGGTTGGCAGTTTTTTCTTCTGCAGATGTCATACTCTCCCCGACCTATGAGATTTCTGCTCAGAAATCAGCTGTTAGACTTACTGCAACTCATATGAAATGTGCTTTTTTTCAGTATCTTCTTTGCCTTTGATTTTTGGCAGTTTGATTATGTCTTATTACAGTCTTGTTTGGACTGAAGCTCACTGGAGACCTTTAAACTTCCTGTACATGAATATTTATATCTTTCCCCATATTTTTATATATTTCCCATACTTTATCTCTACTTCATCCTTTTTATTCAATTCAGTTCATTTTGTTCTTTTACTAATTTGTGTAATCAGGCATTGGATATGTTTGTGTTCATTATCTTATTTTTTAACATAGGCAATAAAAGCTATATGTTTCTATGAAATGATTAGCCATATATCAATCTTTTTAAATTTATAATATTTTATTGTTATCTTTCTAGAAATAGCATCATTTAGTTTGTATTTTTCTTTGGCCTAATAATTAAGGTTTATCTAAAACTAGTCTCTTAAACAAGAAGTGTTTAATTTTTGTTTAACATTTGGTAGATCTACCATTCCAGGGTCTGAAGGATGGTGGTCCTCTTCTTACAGCTCCTCTAGGCAGTGACCCATTGGGAATTCTGTGTGGGAGCTTCAACCCCACATTTCTCCACTGTATTATTAGTCAGGGTTCTCTAGAAGGTCAGAAATAATGGAACATATGTGTGTGTATACACATACACACATACACACACATATGTGTATATATGAGTAGTTTACTAAGTATTAACTCGTGATCACAAGGTCCCACAATAGGCCATCTGCAGGCTGAGGAGCAAGATGAACCAGTCCGAGTTCCAAAACTGAAGAACTTGGTGTCCCATGTTCGAGGGCAGGAAGTATCCAGCACAGGAGAAAGATGTAGGGTGGGAGGCTAGGCCACTCCCTCTTCACATTTTTCTGCCTGCTTATATTCTAACTGCTCTGGCAGCTGATTAGATTGTGCCCAATCAGATTAAGGGTGGGTCTGCCTTTCCCAGCTCACTGACTGAAATGTTAATCTCCTTTGGTAACAACCTCACAGACACACCTGGGATCAATATTTTGCATCCTTCAATCCAGTCAAGTTGACACTCAGTATTAATCCTCACACCCTCCACACTACCCTAGTAGAGGTTCTCCATGAGGGCTCCACTCTTGCAGCAGACATCCAGGTTTTTCCACGCATCCTCTGAAATCTAGGTGGAGGCTACCAAGCATGAACCCTTGCCTTCTGTGCACTAACAGGCTTAACACCATGTGGAACTGGCCAATGCTTATGGCTAGCATCCTCCAGAGCAGTGGCCTGAGACATATTTGGGGTCCTTTTACCCTGGCTGGAGCTGGAGTGGCAGGGATGCAGCGAGGCAGTGTCTTGAGGTTGTTCAGGGCAGTGGGCCCCTGGGCCTGGCCCATGAAACCATTCTTTTCTCCTATACCTCCAGGCCTGTGATGGGAGTGGTTGTCACAAAGGTCTCTGAAATGCATTCAAGGCCTTTTGCCCATTGATTTGGCTATTAGCAATTGGGCCAGCTCCTTTTTACTTATGAAAATTTCTCCAGCCTGTTTGAATTCTTCCTCTGGAAATAGGCTTTTCTTTTCTACCATATGGCCAGGCTGCCAATTTTAGGGAAACCCCCTGAAATTATTGCTATGGAATAAAAGATGAAATGCTCCTATTATTGTAAATACAAAATTACATGCAGGATTGTGTAAAGACAATGCCAGTTCGGACTGCCAGAATGAACCAACAGTGCGTGATATGCTTCCCTCTGCAGAGAGCCTATGAATGGGCTTGCAGTCAGGGAGGTTCCACATCACCAGGATTCCTACCCCAGTAAAGCAGATGTTCATAGCTCTGGGAATGGAATGCGACCCTCTTGGAGAGCTTACAAATGGACACATGGGGGGCACCTGTCCATATAGATAAGATACGGCTGTAAACGCCCTCATCTTGCTGCAGCTCTTCTAGGCCTCTTGAGGGTTAAGGCATACTCCTGAGAATTTCTGGTCTAACAAGTTGTCTAGCTTCACATCCTGTTACTATGGATTGTTTGTAACTAACTTTTGCTGCAACTGTTACTGCTGATTAATATCTTACTAATCATAGGTTATGGAAAGACTGTTTCTGTCTTAAGGCTCTGTTAGAAATTATTGATGCACACACTATATTGTAAATTCTTACCTCTATACTGTACTTCTGCAAACAGATGTTACGTTAAAGAATTACTTCATCCCCATGTGACCATATCACCTCATAATCAAATGACCCTAAAGCCCCACTAACCTACCCCCACCCTCACTAAACTTATTAATGTTGGCATATCCAGTGCATTGTTGGCACCATGGGACCAGAAGGCGGTGACCCCCTGGACCCAGCTTTCACTATCTTGTGTGTGTATATTATTTCTCAACCTGCCAATCTGCCTGGGAACAAACAGAGAGCCCCATTGCATTGCAGGCTGCTGGCCAGATCCCACAATATCTGGCATCCCTTAAAAGTTCCAGTTTCAGGTAATTTCTTTGTTCACACATACGAGCAGAGGTTGTTAGAAGCAGCCAGGCCACATCTTGAATTCTTTGCTGTATAGAAATTTCTTCTGTCAGATACCCTAAATCACCACTCTCAAATTCAAATTTCCACAGATCCCCAGGGCTGGGGTGCAATGCAGTCAACTCCTTGTTAATACATAACAAAGGTGTATTGGTCTGTTCTCATGTTGCTAATAAAAACTTATGTTTTATGGGACACTGGGTAATTTATAAAGGAAAGAGATTTAATTGACTCACAGTTCTACATGGCCAGGGAGGTCTCACAATCATGGTGGATGGCAAAGGAGGAGCAAGGTCACATCTTACATGGTGGCAGGCAAGAGAGCTTATGCAAGGGAACTCACATTTATAAAACTATCAGATTTTGTGAGACTTATTCACTATCACAAGAATAGTATGGGGGAAACCACCCTCATAATTCAATTATCTCCACCTGGCCCTATCCTTGACACATGGTGATTATTAAAATTCCATGTGAGATTTGGGTGGGGACACACTAAACCACATCATTCCACACCTGGACCCTTCCAAATCTCTTGTGCTCACATTTCAAAACCAATCATGCCTTCCCAACAGTTTTCCAACGTCTTGATTCAACATTAACTTAGAAGTCCACAGTCTAAAGTCTCATCTGAGACAAGTCAAGTCCCACCTTGAGCATGTAAAATTGAAAACAAGTTAGTTCCTTCCTACATACAATGGACATATAGGCATTGGGTTCCTACATACAATGGGCATATAGGCATTGGGTAAATACACCTATTCCAAATGGGATATTGCCAAAAACTAAGTGGCTACAGGCTCAATGCAAGTCTGAAATCCAGTAGGCCAGTCAAATCTTAAAGCTCCAAAATGATCTTCTTTGACTCCATGTCTCACATCCAGGTCATGCTGATACAAGAGATGGGCTCCCACAGCCTTGGGAAGATCTATCCCTGTGGCTTTGCAGGGTAAAGCCCCCTTCCTAGCTGTTTTCAGAGGCTACCATTGAGTGTTTGTGGCTTTTCCAGATGCACAGTGCAAGCTGCTGGTGGATCTACCATTCTGGGGTCTGGAGGACAGTGGCCCTCTTCTAACAGCTCCATTATGCAGTGCCCCAGTAGGGACTCTGTATGGTGGATCCCACCCCACATTTCCCTATTGCAAGGCCCTAGCAGAGGTTTTCTATGAAGGCTCCACCCCACAGCAGACATCAGCCTGGACATCCAGGCATTTCCGTACATCCTCTGAAATCTAGGTAAAGTTTCCCAAACCTCAATTCTTGACTTCTGTGCAACTGCAGGACCAACACCATGTGAAAGCTGCCAAGATTTGGGACTTGCACCCTCTGAAGCCACAGCCTGAGCTGTACCTTGGCCACTTTTAGCCATGGCAGAAGTGGCTAAAACACAGGGCACTAAGTCCCTAGACTGCATACAGCAGAGGGCCCCTACACCCAGCCCAGGAAACCATTTTTCCCTCCTAGGCCTTTAGGACTGTGGTAGAAGGGTTGCTGTGAAAGTCTCTGACATGCCCTGGAGACATTTTACCATTGTCTTGGCCAGTCACATTTGGCTCTTTGTTATACAAATTTCTGCAGTCAGCTTGAATTTCTCCCCAGAAAATAGGTTTTTCTTTTCTACTGCATTGTCAGGCTGCAAATTTTTCATATTTTTGTGCTCTGCTTCCTCTTGAATGCTTTGCCACTTAGAAATTTCCTTCACCAGATACCCCAAATTTTCTCTCAAGTGCAAAGTTTTAGTGATCTCTGGGGCAGGGGCAAAAGGCAGCCAGTCTCTTTGCATAGCAAGAGTGACCTTTACTTCAGTTCTCACCAAGCTCCTCATATCATATCCATCTGAGACCACCTCAGCCTGGACTTTATTGTCCATATTACTATCAGCATTTTGGTCAAAGCCATTCAACAAGTCTCTAGGAAGTTCCAAACTTTCTCACATTTTCCTGGCTGCTGAGCCCTCTAAATTATTCCAGTCTCTACCTGTTAGCCACTTCTGAAGTTGCTTCCACATTTTCAGGTATCTTTACAGCAGCGCCCCACTAGCTGGTAGCAATTTACTGTATTAGTCTGTTCTCATGCTGCTAATAAGGATATACCCAAGACTGGGCAATTCATAAAAGAGGTTTAATTGACTCACAGTTCCACATGGCCAGGGAGGCCTCACAATCAAGGTGGATGGTTGGAGCAAAGTTGTGTCCTACATGGTGGCAGGCAAGAGAGCTTGTGTGGGGAACTCTCATTTATAAAACCAGATCTCAGCTGGGCACGGTGGCTCATGCCTGTAATCCCAGCACTTTGGGAGGCTGAGGCGGGCAGATCACAAGGTCAGGAGATCGAGACCATCCTGGCAAACAGTGAAACCCCATCTCTACCAAAAATACAAAAAAATTAGCTGGGTGTGGTAGCAGGTGCCTGTAGTCCCAGCTACTCGGGAGACTGAGGCAGGTAAATGGCATGAACTGAGGGAGGGGTGGTGTGCAGAGCTTGCAGTGAGCAGAGATCCTGCCGCTGCACTCCAGCCTGGGTGACACAGCCAGACTCTGTCTCAAAAAATAAATAAACAAATAACAAAACCAGATCTCATGAGACTTATGTACTACCATGAGAACAGAGAACAGTATGGGGAAAACCACCCCCACAATTCAATTATTTCCACCTGGCCCTGCCCTTGACATGTGGGAATTACTACAATTCAAAGTGAGATTTGGATGGGGACACAGCCAAACCATATCAAAAGCTGACCTTTACTCCAGTTCCCGGTGTTTCTCATCTCCATCTGAGACCTCCTGAACCTAGCCTTCACCGTTCATATTACCACCAGCATTTTGGTCTCTAGGGAGTTTCAAATTTTCCCCTCTTCCTGAGCCCTCCTCACTCTTTCAAACTCTGCCCATTACCCACCTCTCCAAAGTAACTTCCATACTTTCAGATATCTTTATAGCAATGTCCCACTCCTCAGTACCAATTTTCTGTTAGTTCATTCTCACATTGCTATAAAGAAACACCTGAGACTGGGTAATTTATAGAGAAAAGAGGTTTAATTGGGTCACAGTTCTGCAGGCTGTATAGGATGCATGATCCTGACAATCTGCTTGACTTCTAGGGATGCATCAGGAAACTTATAATCATGGCAGAATGTGAAAGGGAAGCAAGGTTGTGAGAAAGAGGAGTGAGGAGTGGTGCCACACACTTTTAAACAACCAGATCTCATGAGAACTCATTCACTAGACAGTATCAAGGAGGAATGGTGCTAAACCATTCATGAGAAACCACACCCAAAATCCAATCACCTCCCACCAGATCCTACCCTCCAACATTGGGGATTACATTTCAACATGAGACTTGGGTGGGGACACAAATTCAAATCATATTAGCCCCTCACCAATCAACTGAATAAGAAGCAAGCAAAATACACTCATTTCTCTATCTCTTTAGATTCCTTTGATTGTCTTTTATGAGCAGTTTTAAAACTTAAATATTTCTTTCTCACCTTTTCTCTTGCTCCTATACATTTCAATTTTGGATAGTAATATTAACTTTTAGTGTTTGCTATTGTACTGCAAAATATTTCATTGAATACTATTGCTGTTGCCCCAAATTCATCTCACCTATAGCTGAGTACCTGCAAACCTATTAAATTTTCTAGATCTCAGCTTCCCTGAGTGATTATGGCCACAGGAAACATTTTCTTCACTAAAATAGGAAGTGAAGTGTTATACGTAACTTATCCACTTAAAGATGATTGTCTAGGATTTGCTTCTTTTTTTCCCTTCTTAGCTAAAAATGGCTTTAACTGAAGAAACCTTGAAACTCATGTGTCAAGAATAGCAAAGCTTCTCTACTAACCTGAGTCCCTAAGTGACTTCCTACAACACACAAACATACTTACCCTAGAATGTTAAAATGAGAGATTAATAAACTACTGTCTCCATTGACTACTATACTTTTGAATCAGTGTGTAATAGCATTATCCAGCCTTCAGCTGAACTAATATATTTGTTTTTAAATTTTTAATCTGAGGTTACTTAAAAAGAAGTTTTCTGCTGCTGTTGGGTACACCAATAAGCTCACTTGGTTAAAAGTGTTGTTCTAATCTGTTATTTTTACTTATACTTTACACTTTTGAAGAAATAAGTTATTGAGAAAGAACTTGTCCAATCACCAGCAATGGTTTTGAAATTATCTCAGATTTTATCAACTGTATTTGGTAATTCCATATACCAGTAGCATTTTAGTTTAAATCAAATCACACATTTTCCAGAAATATTTGATGTTACAAAAAGCCTTTCCTCTGAATATGGGTCCATGCTTTGGATTCTCAGATTATCTTTATTACATAAACGACATAATCACATATCACCTTCAATTTCTATGTTATCTTCCTTTAAAGAGGAATAATATATTAAATGCAGATTTTTCCTTGAATGTTTATAATTTATATCCATCCTTTGTTTTCTTCTGACCCATACATCACTAGATTTTTTTATTGACTTAATTTTTTTTAACCAAATCATTCAGTTCATATTTAAAATAAAATGTTATCTTTCTTTCAAGCTTATGTTTTATTTCTTAATTATTAAATAACAATGACAAATATCTGTATAAATACATTTTGGAGCAAACAAAGCTTATCCTTGGTCTCACAATACAATCTGTGATTACAAAAGAATACGGTACATTTGAATTTAATCTTTTGAGAGAACTCTACATGGGATGAAAATTATTTAGTTTATTATACAGGAAAAGAAAATTGCACACTAATTTGGCCAGTTACTGAGACATTACTTAAGAGAAATTCTGAAATATTTAATACTTTAAAAGACATTTATACTTTAAAACATACTTATACACTTTTTAAGAAGTCTTTGAGAAAAAAACAGCCAACATTTATAGAGTTCACACTTTGTGACAAGAGGTGTTCTAAGCACCAAATACTATCAAATATATATCTCACAATAGCATTAACAAAAGACTTAGTAACTCATCTAAGTTCATTATGCTATTAGGTAGCACAAGCAAAATTTTAATTTAGTCTGATTCCACAGTTTGACTCTTATACCTTGAATACTACAATTAAAAAAAAAAAATCACCTTCTAGAAAATGTGTCAGGATGGAATAAGTAGAATTAAAACTAAAGAGGTATTTATACCAGAAGCTTGAGGAATATTTCCTAAGGTAAGAAATACTTCTAATGGGGAAGCATGAAGGATAATTCAACTTGGATTATGGAAGCAAAATTAAACTTGGACCATCAATATCAGCTAAAGACCTACAGGAATCATCAATATAGCTTGAGTCCTTAGCACTAATCAAGTTTTCATTTCCTAAAAGTGTAATGGTTGCTGCTGGGCACTGTAATAGGGCTAACAGTGAGTAAATCTCATCTAGGAAATGGGTAAGCAATTTAAAAATATTTATACCTCAGGTAAGATAACTACCACAAATAGTGAATATTTAATCCAAAGTTACAACATAAGGTCTGAAATATCCAAGTTTCATTCATTCCAATAGGAGACAAACTTCATAAGATTCAAGTCAAACTGTATGAAATCAAGTTTGTAGACTTTTTTAAAGTTGTGTTTAATACAAGTGGAATAATAAAATACCAGCTTGGCCAAAAGTCCTACCTCTAAGTGTATGTGAGTTTATCACTCTATTTGTTTACAGCTTATAAAGAAAAAAACATGGTCATATTTTATATTTTGAAATATATTTTAAATAGCACTAAAGACACTCAGAGGCAAGAGATAATTAATGCATTTGAGGGAGTGAAACAAGACTCCAAAAATGATCTATTTTTAGTTCATAAGTAGATAGGAGAGCATACACAAAGGCATAGCATATGAGTAGCTTGAGGTGATCAAGGGATAGTAAGAAGGTTAGTATGGCTTGAACATAAATCATATGAGAAAAGTGTTATAAATAAAATTGGTAAATTGAGATCAAATCAAAGGACATGATAGGTAGTAAAATTTTAACTTTATTCTGAGTTCTAATTTTAAGATTTAGTATATACTATATACTATAGATTTAGTATATATTATATTAGTATATTAGTGTATATATATATTATAATACTATATTAGTATTTAGTATATAATATATAATACTATATTAGTATATTAGTATATAATATATAATACTATATTAGTATATTAGTATATATACTAATATATATATAAGTATATTAGTATATACTATATACTATAGATTTAGTATATTAGTATTACTAATTATAAATTGGTGTGATTTACTTAAGTTCCCTGTGTCTAACTTTTATAATTAGTAAAATTATATAGACTGTCAATTTTTCCTCAGTTATGTCAGCAAATTACAATCATCTGGGGATTTCTGTTTAAATATTAGTACCCAAGTTTATATACAGAATATCTTAAACAGTCTCAGGCAGGGTTTTTCAACCTTGACACTAATGACATTTTGGGCTGAAAACTCTTAATTGCAGGAAACTCTCCTTTACATTACAGAATGTTTAGTACCATCCCTGGTTTCTTCTGCCTATTAGAGTTTGGTAATATCCACTTGCCCGCTTACCCCAAGTCGTAACAACCAAAAATATCTCTAGATTTCCCCTAGAAGTAAAAATCATCCCTTCCCTTTTACTCAGAGTCATAGGTTTCAGGTATACCCCGTATTTATTGTTCATGCTTTGGCATATAGCAATTTGAGCCCATATTTGACACACTGACTTTTTAAAAACATCATATTGAAGGATAATTTCCATAAAATTAAATCATGCATTTTAATGTACCTTTTTATGAGTCTGACAAATGTATACATCTGTATAATCACTCCCTTCAAATGTAAAATCCTTCAGATACTGGAATAAATGAAGCAGCTCAATCAGGACCTTATGCTCCTATAGATGAGAATTATAAACTCTGAACAAAATAAAAAACACAATCATCTAAAAACACTGGATAATGAGCTAAAGCAGAGAGATTCTAGGGTATTTCAAACTTGTAAGTAAGTAGTAGCACAGCACAAATTTTCTATTTTCAGTTTGTAGGCTGAGGACAAAGTCAGTTCTACATGGGGCCACACTTAGAGAAGCCACAGCAGACTCTTTGGTCTCAAGGTACAAAGAAGAGAATTTACATAACTTGACCCACAGGAAAGTAAATAATCTATAAAGAGAGATCCAAAGAGAGGAAGTCACCAATTTTCCACATTAATTTTACACACCTTTCTGCTGACCATTAAATCAACTAACCTTTTAACCGAGATCTAAGCTGTGGTCGAACACCTAACCTCTACAATTTGAATTCAATCAAGTAAATTGCTTGCCAAAACAAAAACATCAATGTGCTTTCACAATATAAAACAGAATCGAGTCTCTGCAACATAGCATTTACCATATTCAAGATTCAATTCAAACTTATCCAACATACAAGTAACCATAATAATGTATTTAATTCTCAAATAAAGGTAATTAAATTAGGTCAAATCCCAAGATGATACAGATGTTGGAATTAGCAGACAGATTTTATTGCAACTATTATGACTATGAGCTGAAGGAAAATAGTTTACAATAAACATTCAAACTATCAGCAAAGAAGTCAAAACTAAAAAGAAAATTATAGAATGATAATATATTATCTGAAATTCAACATCTGTTTAGCATAAAAGTACAATGGAAACAAAGGAGGAAATAAAGGAACTTGAAGATTGATGGTGGAAATAATCCAGCATGAAGATGAAAGAGGAAAAAAATAAATTAAATATATGAAGAGCTTCAGATATATTTTTGGCACACTAAAAAAGTATACCATATGTACATTTAGAATTAGGAAAAAGATTAAGAGATGGGGAAAAAGTATATACTGCCTAGGAGATATCTCAAATTTGGTGAAAAATAAACACATATACAAATATAAGAAGCTCATGAATCAGAAGCAGGATGTTTTAAATGCCCAGGCTTGGGTATATCATTGTCAAATTGCTAAAATCAACATGTAATTAAAAGCATCTCAAAACCAATCAGGGAAAACCAAGTCGTTACATCTAGGAAAACAACAATGTGGAACTACTGATTTCTCATAAGACACTATGAGGATCAAAGACAGTTGAGTAATATCTTCAATGTGCTAAGAGAAAAATAAACTACAAATCAAGAACTCTATGCAGAGCTAAAATACCTTTCAACAACGAAAGCTAAATAAAGACATGTTCATATAAATGTAAGAGGACGAGGAGAGGTGGAGCAACATGGTGGAGTAGATGGCTCCACAGATTTAACCCACTCCCCAAAAGATACCAATTTAACAACTTTCAACACACACACACACACACAAAATCTTCATAAGAACCCACAAATCAGATAAGCACTCATAGTACCTGGGTTTGTCTTTACATCAATGAAGGAAGCACTAAAAAGAAAAAGCAGTCATGAATCCCTGATGCCTCTCCTCCTTGACTCCCAGCAGGGGCCAGTGACAGCATGGTACAGAGAGCTTATCTGGGCACCCCAGGGAGGAAGAGTTAAGGAAACTGCTAGGCATTATACTGAATGCTGTCCTGTTAGAGCAGAAAGGAAAACCAGACCAAACTCAACTGATGCCTACCCACAGACGGAGCATTTAAACCATCACCTATCCCAGTGGTTGGAACTTGAGTTCCTGCAAATGTTGATACTGAGGGCTACAGGGCTGTGTCTCCTAAGAAAATTGAAAGGCAGTGTAGGCCTTAAGGACTGCCACTCTTAGGTTAGTCCTGGTGCTGAACTTAGGCCCAGCGATAGAGGACTGGGGTTGCACATGATACACTGAGACAAGCTGGGGTGGCTAAGGGAACGCTGGTATTCCCTTTCGCCAACCCCATAATGCACAGCTCATGGAGCCAAAAAAGACCCCTTCCACTCTAAGAGAAAAGAGGAAAGAGCAGGAATAAGGAATTGAGAAACCTATCAGGTAAATTTAGCAGAGATTGAAATAATTAAAAAGAATCAAGCAGAAATTCTGGAGCTAAACAATGCAATTGGCATACTGACCTTTAATAGCAGAATTGATCAAGCAGAAGAAAGAATTAGCGATCTTGAAGACAAGCTATTTGAAAATACAGTGAGAGGGGACAAAATAAAAAATAAAAGTCAATGAAGCATTTCTACAGGATCTAGAAAATAGCCTCAAAAGGGCAAATCTAAGAGTCACTGGGCTTAAAGACTTTGTCTTGCATCTTAGATACCAGCTCAGCCACAGTAGGATAGGGCACCAGTCAGAATCACAAAGCCTCTGTTCCAGGACCTAGCTCCTGGATGACATTTCTAGACACACCCTGGGGCAGAAGAGAACCTGCTTCCCTGAAGGAAAGGATCTAGTCCTGGCAGCATTCATCACCTGCTAAGGAAAAGAACCTTGAGCCCTGAATAACCAGCAGCAATATCCAGGTACTATGTTGAGGTGCTTGGGTGAGACTCAGACTTGTTATTTTCAGGTGAGACACAGTATATTGCCAACTGTGTTAGCTACAGGGCAAAACTCCCTCTGCTTGAGTAAAGGGGATTTTGTCTTGCACTTTATGTACCAGCATGGCCACAGGGGGTTAGAGCGCCAGGCAGGCACTTGTACTGATTCCAGGACTTGACTCTTGGATGGCATTTCCCTGGGCCAGAGGAGAGCCCACTTTTCTGAAGGGTAGGTCCCAGTCCAGGCAGCATTCACCATGAACTGACTCAGGAGCCCTTGGGCCTAAAAGAACATGAGCAATAGTCTGGTAGTACTCCTTGTGGCCTGTACAGTAGTGGGTACAGGGTGAGGCTCACTACTTTGTAAAAGGAAGGGAAGAGAGGGAAGGACTATCTCGTGGTTTGAGTGCCATCTCAGTTACAGTACAGTAGAAGACCAAGTAGACTTCTAAGGTTTTTTATTCTAATATCTGATTCCTGGAAAGCACCTCTGGACTCACCTGGGGCCTAGCAGAAATTACCGCCCTGAAGGGAAGGACACAGGCCTGGCTGGTGCCACCTGCTTATTGTAGAGCCCCAGGGCTATATTGAGTGGACACAGATAGTGACCAGGGAGTGGTTATAGTAGGCCTTGGGTGAGGACCAGTGCTGTGCTGGCTTCAGGTCTGACCCAACACACTCATAGAGATGGTGGCCACAGGGGTGCTTGTGTCACTCTACTCTCAGCTTTAGGTGGTTCAGAACAGAGAGAAAGACTATTTGGGAGAAAGCATGGAAAGACAATAAGGGTATCTGCCTAAGTAATCCAGAGAATTCTCCCCATTCTTATCTAAGACCTCCAAGGCAGTAACTCTATGAGTCTGCAAGAACCACAGTGTTACTGGGCTTGGGGTGCCTCCTAAAGCAGATATAGCTTATATCACAACACTCAAGTTTTCTTGAATACCTGGAAAGTCTTTCAAGAGGAATGGGTATAAACAAGCCTAGACTGGTATTGGTGAATACAATAAATACCTAACTCTTCAATGCCCAGACACCAAAGAAATCTGCTAGTATCAACACCATCCAGAAAACGATAACCTAACCAAATGAACTAAATAAGTCACTAAGGGCCAATCAAAGAAAGAGATATGTGACCTTTCAGATTATTCAAAATAGCTGCATTGAGCAAACAAACAAATAAATTTAAGATGACATAAAGAAGGAATTCAGAAACCTATCAGGTAAATTTAGCAGAGATTGAAATAATTTAAAGGAATCAAGCAGGAAATTCTGGAGCTAAACAATGCAATTGGCATACTGACTTTTTATAGCAGTATTGATCAAGCAGAAGAAAGAATCAGCGATCTTGAAGACAAGCTATAGCTATTTGAAAATACAGTAAGAGGAGACAAAATAAAAAATAAAAATCAATGAAGCATTCTATTTCTAGAAAATAGCCTCAAAAGGGCAAATCTAAGAATCATTGGGCTTAAAGAGGTGATAGAGAAAGATAGGGGTAGAAAGTTTGTCCAAAGGGATAACAGAGAACTTCCCAAACCTCGAAAAATATCTCAATATCCAAGTACAAGGAGATTATAGAACAACAAGCAGATATAACTCAAAGATGACTACCCCAAGACATTTAATAATCAAATTCCGAAAGGTCAGGGATAAAGAAAGGATCCTAAAAGCATCAAGAGAAAAGAAACAACTAACATACATGGAGTGTCTACACCTCTGGCAGCAGACTTTCCAGCAGAAATTTTACAGGCCAGGAGAGAGTGGCATAACATGTTTAAAGTGCTGAAGAAGAAAAGTTTTTACCCTAGAATAGTATATCTAGTGAAAATATCTTTCAAACATGGTGAAATACTTTCCTAGACAAACAAAAACTGAGATTTCATCAACATTAGAACTATCCTATGAGAAATGCTAAAGTGAGTACTTCAGTTAGGGAAAAAAAGGACCTTAATGAGTAATAAGTAATTACCTGAAGGTACAAAACTCATTGGTAATAGTAAATAAAGACAGAATACTATAACACTGTAACCATAGTGTGTAAACTACTTTTATCCTAAATAGAATGACTGAACAGTGAACCAATAAAACATTACAACTTTTCAAGACATAGTACAGTAAGATATAAACAAAAAAAATATTTTAAAATGGGGAGATGTTTTTATTAGTTTTGTTTATGCAAATAGTGTAAGTTGTTATCAGGTTAAAATAATGGGCTACAAGATAGTATTTGCAGGCCTCATGGTAACTTCAAACCCAAAACATAAAATGGATACACAAAAAATAAAAAAGTAACTAAATCATGTCACCGGAGAAAATCACCTTCACTAAAGGAAGACAGGAAGGAAACAAAGAATAAAGAGAAGACCAGGAAACAAGTAACAAATTGTCAGGAGTAAGTCCTTAATTAATAACGTTAAATGTAAATGAAATAAACTCTCCAATCAAAAGATATAGACTGGAGGAGTGGATGAAAAAATAAGACTCATTGACCTGTTGCCTACAAGGAATATATTTCCTCTATAGAGATACAAATTATTAAAAATAAAGGAATGAAAAAAGATATTCCATGCCAATGGAAATTTTTTAAAAAGCAGAAGTAGCTATACTTATATCAGACAAAATAGATTTCATGACAAGTCTGTAAAAGAGATAAAGCAGCTCACGATATAATGATAAAGAAATCAATTCAGCAAGAAGATTTAACAATTATAAAAATATACACCCAACAACACTGGATGACCCAGATATATAAATCATATTATTAGAGCTAAAGAGAGATAGGTCCCATTAAAATAATAACTGAAGACTTCCACACCCCTCTTTTAGCATTGGATAGATCTTCTAGACAGAAAACCAATGAAGGAAATTTTCTGCACTACAGACCAATTGGATCCAATATATATTTATAGAACATTTCATCCAAGAGTTGCATGATACATTCTTTTCCTCAACACATGGATCATTCTCAAGGATAGACCATATGTTAAGTCACAAAACAAGTCTTAAAATAATCAGAACATTGAAATGGTATCAATCAACTTCTCTGACCTGGTATAATAAAACCAGAAATTAATAAGAATTTTGGATACTAAATAATATATGTTTTTGAATGACCAGTGGATCAATGAGAGAACTAAGAAGGAAACTGAAAATTGTCTTGAAACAAATAATGGAAATACAACATATCAAAACCTATGTGATACAGCAAAAACCAGTACTAACAGGGAAGTTTATAGCTATAAGTGCCTACATCAAAAAAGAGGAACTTCAAATGAACAATCTAATAATGTATCTTGAACTTGAAAAGCACTAGAAAAGAAAACCCAAAATTAGTAGCAGAAATAATAAAGATTACAGCAGAAATAAATGAGACTGAAATAGAAAAAAAATACAATAGATGAATGAAATAGTTGGTCTTTTGAAAAAAAAATTGACAAACCTTTAGCCCAACTAAGAAAAATATGAGACAAGATTCAAATAAAATTAGAAATAGAAAATGAGACATTACAAGGGATACTACAGAAACTCCAAGGATCATTAGCAGGTACTATGAGCAACTACATGTCAATAAATTGGAAATCTAGAAGAAATGGACAGGATCTTACACAAATACAGCCTACCAAGATTGAACCAATGGATTTTCTGTTGAATTCTACAAAACATTTAAGAACTAATACTAATCCTACTCAAACTATTCTGAATAATAGGAGGAAATACTCCCAAACTCATGAGGCTTCTATTACCCTCATACCAGAATCAAAGACACATCAAAAAAAGAACTGCAAGCCAATATCTCTGCTGAATATTGATACAAAAATCCTCAATAAAATACTAGCAAACTGAATTTAACAATACATTAGAAAGTTCATTCATCACAACCAAGCTGAATTTCTCCCTGGAATGAAAGGATAGTTAAAATATGCAAATCAACCAGTGTGGTACATCATATCAATAGAATTAAGAATAAAACCATATGATCATTTCACTTTTATGCTGAAAAAGCATTTGATAAATTCAACATCCATTCATGATATAAACCCTCAAAAAACCAGGGAAAGAAACATACCTCAACATAATAAAAGCCATATATGACAGACCCACAGCTAGTATACTGAATGAAAAACTTAAAACCTTTCCATTAAGATCTGCAACACAATGTGGATGCCCACTTTCACCACTGTTATTCAACACAGTACTGGAAGTCCTAGTTGGGGCAATCAGACAAGAGAAAGAAACAAACGGCATCCAAATTGACAAGAAAGAAATCACTCTTATTGCAGACAATATGATCTTATATTAAGAAAAACCTAAAGACTCCACAAGAAACTGCTAGAACTGATATACAAACTCAGTAAAGTTACAGAATACAAAAATCAACATACAAAAATCAGTAGCATTTCTGTTTGCCAACAGTGAACAATCTGAAAAGTTAAAAAGTAATCCATTTACAGTAAGCACAAATAAAAATGCCTAGGAATTAACTTAATCAAACAAGTGAAAGATATGTATAATAAAAAGCTATAAAATACTGAACAAAAAGGAAAAGGACACAAAAAATGGAAAAAAAAATAGTCCATGTTTATGGATTAGAGAACCAAGATTGTTAAAATGTCCATACTGCCCAAAGCAATCTACAGAATCAATGCAACTGCTATCAGAATAACAACTAATGTCTTCACAGAAATAGACAAAACAATCCTAAAATGTATATGGAATTATGAAAGACGCAGAATAGCCAAAGCTGTCCTGAGCCAAAAGAACAAAACTGGAGGAAGTGCTTTACCCGATTTCAAAACACAACTATAGTTACCAAAGAGCATGGTACTGGCAGGGACAAATGGAACAGAATACAGAACCCAAAAATAAATCCACACATCTACAGTGAACTCATTTACCACAAATATGCCAATAACATATACCGGGGAAAAGAGTCTCTTCAATAAACTGGATATCCATATGCAGAAGAATAAAACTAGACCCCTATCTTTTGCCGTGTACAAAAATCAAATCAAAGTGGGTTAAATACTTAAACGTAAAACTTCAAAGTATAAAGCTACTACCAGTAAACATTGGCAAAAATCTCCAAGACATTGGTCTGGACAAAAAATTCTTAAACAATGTCCTAGAAGCATAGGCAACCAAAACAAAAATAGACAAATGGGATCACATCAAGTTTAAAAGCTTCTGCACAGCAAAGAATACAATCAACAAAGTAGAGAGACAACTCACAGAATGGAAGAAAATATTTGCAAACTACCCCTCTGACAAGGGATTAATAACCAGAATATATAAAGATCTCAAGAAACTCTACAGGAAAAAAAATCCAATAATCTGATCAAGTAACAAGCAAAGATGTGAATAAATATTTTTCAAAAGACATACAAGGGGCAAAGAGGCATATGAAAATGTCCTGAACATTAATGATCAGAGAAATGCAAATTAAAACTACAATGAGAAATCATTTCACCACAGTTAAAATGGCTTATATCCAGAAGACAGGCAATAAATACTGTCAAGGATGTGGAGAAAAGGGAACCCTTGTACACTATTGGAGGGAATGTCAGTTTGTATAATTACTACAGAGAAAAGTTTGAAGGTACCTCAAGAAACTAAAAACAGAGCTACCATCTGATCCAGCAATCCCACTGCTGGGTATATACACAAAAGGAAATCAGTATATTGAAGAGATATCTACACTCCTACGTTTGTTGCAGCACTATTTACAATAGTTAAGATTTGGAAGCAACCTAAGTGTCTATTAACAGATGAATGGATAAAGAAAATGTGGTACATAAACACAATAAGAACTATTCAGTCATACGAAGAATGAGATCCTGTTATTTTCAACAACATGATGGAAACAGAGATCATTGTGTTAAGTGAAATAAGCCAGGCACAGAAAGACAAACATTTTCTCACTTATGTTTGGGAATTAAATATCAAAACAATTGAATTCATGGACATAGAGAGTAGAAAGATGGTTGCCAGAGGCTGGGAGGTGTAGTGGGAGGCTGGGCAAGTGTTGGGGATGGTTAATGGGTACCAAAATAGTTAGAAAGAATACTACCTACTATTTGATAGCACAACAGGGTGACTATAGTCAGTAACAATCATACATTTTTAAATAAAATGAGTATAATTGAATTGTTCTTAATACAAAGGATAAAAGCTTGAGGGGATGGATACCCCCATTGTCCCTGATTTAATCATTTTACATTGCTTGTCTGTATAAAACATCCATAAATATATACACCTACTATGTACCCACAAAAACAAACTAAAACTAGAAATACAAACGATGTATATTAGATGCAGATACAAATTAGATACAGATGATCTAAATAAGATAATCACAATTTTGGCCGAATTGATATTTATAGACCACTAAACCAGACAACTGCAGAACACACAGTTCTTTCAGGTGCACATGCTATGTTAAAGACAGATCATATACCTAAATGATAATGCTATGTCACCAAAAACATTACCAGCTTGGACTGAGATACAGACAAAATAAAAAAGTTGTTGGACTCCCAAAATTTTACAGACAGGAAACAGGCTGATAAAACTACTCAGATGCAAATATGCACTCTCTTTCCAGAAAAAGGAAGAACAGCTTCAAGGGCAGAACCCTGGGCTCAGGCATGGAGTCCCAAACGACAGAGAGTTAATCTTAGACTTTGAAACCTAATGGAATTTGTCTAGTTAGATTTCAAAATTTCTCACAACTGATGATTCCTTTCTTTCTTCTGTTTTCTCCCTTTAGGAATAGTAATTCCTACAATTGTTATCCCATGTCTCTCTAACCATTGTATCTTGGAGGCAGATAAATTGTCTTCTAGTTTCAGAAGTCCATAGAAGAGGAATTTTCCCCCAAGATGGATAATACCCAGAGTATTGTTACATATTTGTGTTGTTTTAAGATATCGAGTTTGTCATAATTAGTTACAGTACTCATAGTAAGGTTACTCAATATGTAATTACACTTAGAAATCAATAACAGTAATATATCCACAAAGCCACAAAATATTGAAAAATTAAATATGCCTCTAAATTTACACATGAAAGAAAAAACCCAATGGAAATTAGAAAATGTTTCAAATTTAATAATAATAGACATATAAAAACTTGTGTTATACAGCTAAAGAAACATTTCAAGGGAAATTTTCAGCTTTAATGCTTGTATTTCAAAACAAGAAAACTCCGAACTCAATCATCTAAGGTTTCACCTTAAGAAGCTAAAACAGAAAAAGACTAAGTGCAAGTTACTTAAAGCAACGAATAAGTGAGCAGAAATCAATCAAATATAAAATAAAGAAACAATCAAGAAAATTATCGGGCCGGGCGCGGTGGCTCAAGCCTGTAATCCCAGCACTTTGGGAGGCCGAGACGGGCGGATCACGAGGTTAGGACATCCAGACCATCCTGGCTAACACGGTGAAACCCCGTCTCTACTAAAAAAATACAGAAAACTAGCCGGGCGAGGTGGCGGGCGCCTGTAGTCCCAGCTACTCGGGAGGCTGAGGCAGGAGAATGGCGGGAACCCGGGAGGCGGAGCTAGCAGTGAGCTGAGATCCGGCCACTGCACTCCAGCCTGGGCGACAGAGCGAGACTCCGCCTCAAAAACAAACAAAAGCAAAAAAACGAAAATTATCAAAGACAAAATCTGGCTAATAGAAAAGCTGAAGATAATGAAGAAATATTTTAAGATATTGATTAATAAAGGAAAAAAGTACAAGATACCGACATCAGAAATACAATAGGGCTTATCAATACAGACGTTATTGTTGTGATATAACACAATGTAGACCAATGTATTTAACAACATAGGTAAGATGAACAAATTCCTTAAAAAGTACAACTTACCAAGAAGAAAGAGTAGCACAATGTAAAACAGTATATCATAATAGCCCTTTATAATTACATGTGTATATGTGTAGATATATATATACACAAAAAATGACAGAGACAGACAGGAAGAGAGAACATGAAGAACCTTTCCACAAAGAAAACACAATGCACAGATCACTTCACTTGTGAATGCTATCAGATATTTAAGAAAAAAAACAACAATCTGATACATATTAGAAATTGAGAGAATATAATTCCCATTTATTATAAAGCTAGCATAATCCTACTACAAAACTTGACAAAAATATAAAAATTGTAATATGTACTCATCCCTCATGAATAGAAACAAGAAAACTATTACTAAGATACAAGCAAATGAAAGTCAGCAATATATAAACAGATATATTATGAGGAAAAGTTAGTGGATGTGCCAAGAATGCAAGATTATTATAGCATTCAAAAATCTATTAATGTAAATCATTATTACAAAGGAATAAAGGAGAAAAACTGTATGATTAGTTCAAAAGATGCAAAGATTATATACAAAATATCAATTTATAATTTTAAAATTATTAGCAAATTGATAAATAACATTTAGAGAAAACAGCTGGCATCACATTTGAAGGTAAAATATTGAATACTTTCCCACAATAATTGGCCAAACAAACAAGGATGCTCACTCTTACCCCTCCTACTCAATATCATGCTGTAGGTAAAAGCCATCGCAATAAGAAACAGCGGAAATAAAAGTTAGAGATCTAAAATAAATGAAACCGTCTGTTGGCACATAATTTTGTATGTAAAATTCCTGTGTAGTATAAAAACTACTAAGCATACATAAGTTAATGCTACACGGTACAATATTAATATACAAAAGTCATTGTATTTTGTATACTGCCAGCAGAAACTGAAGAATAAAATTTTAAAATAAATTTATTTACAATAGGTTCCAAAAAATCATGCTTAACAACAAGGGTAACAAATGACGTACAATACCTATATTCCAAACACTACATTTTGATGAATGAAATTTAAAAGCTAAATATGTGGATTGACTGGAAGTTTCAACATGGTTGATATGTCAGTTCTTCAAAAAGTAATCTGTAGATTCAATGCAATCCCAAAAAATATTTTGAAATAATTGATAAACTTTAACATAAAATTTCAGCTGCCATTTTAAATTCAGGGGATACATGTGCAGGTTGGTTACATGGATGTATTGCATGATGCTAGGATTTGTGATACAAATGATCCCATTACCTATGTAGTGAGTATACTACCCAAGAGGTAGTTTTTCATCCCCTGCCTGCCTCCTTCTCTCCTATCTCTACTAGTCCCCAGTGTCTGTTATTCCCATCTTTATGTCCATGTGTATCTAATGCTTACTTCCCACTTATAAGTGAAAATATGTGGTATTTGGTTTTTTGTTCCTGAATCAAGTCATTTAGAATAATGGCCTCTGGCTGCATCCATGTTGCTGCAAAGGGACATGTTTTTTTTATGGTTGTGTAGTATTCCATGGTGTGTGTATATATATGTATATAAATACCTATATGTGTGTGATATATAGATCACATTTATCACATAATTTTATATATATATATGTATCACATATATACATGGTGTGTGTATTATATGAGATATATACATGTACATACACACACACACACACAAATATATCACATTTTCTTTTCAATCCACCATTAATGGCCAACTGGGTTGATTCTTCATGTTCGCTATTGTGAACAGTGCTAAGTTGAACATATATCTTTGGTAGAATAATGTTCCTTTGGGTATATACTCACTAATGGGATTTCTGGGTCGAATTGTAGTTCTATTTTTAAGTCCTTTGAGAAATCTCCAAATGGCTTCCCACAGTGGCTGAACTAATTTACATTCCCTAAATAACCAGAGAACTACAAAAGTATACAGTCCCATCAGAAATAAACGTTCCCTTTACTCTTCATCTTCATCAGCATCTGTTATTTTTGACTTTTTATCATTGTAGTTTTGTTTTGCATTCCTCTGATTAATAATGTTAAGTATTTTTTCATATCTTTGTTGGCCATTTATATGTCTTCTTTTTAAGTGTCTGTTCATGTGTGCTGCCCACTTTTCAATAGTTATGTTTTGCTTGTTGAACTGTTTAGGTTCCCTATGGATTCTGGATATTAGACCTTCATAATAAGAGCCATTTATGACAAACCCACAACCAACATCATACCTAACAAGCATAAGCCTGAAGCATTCTCAAGAACTCTAACAAGACAGTAATGCCTACTCACTGCTATTCAACATAGTATTGGAAGTCCTAACCAGAGCAGTCAGGCAAGATAAAGAAATAAAAGGCATCCAAATAGGAAAAGGAGTCAATTTATCTCTTCACTGATGCCATGATTCTGTACATATTCAAATATTTTTATGAAATATATCAAAATTTAGATACAGAATATCAAAAGCAATGTTAAAGAATGATATTGGAAAATTTGTATTACCTGATTCCAAGACTTAGAAACCCTAGAAATATTTCTATTGTCATTTGATTTTGTTAAAGTCACCAAAGTTACGCAATGAGAAAAGAAAATTTCACCAAATGATGCAGAGAAAACATTATACCCATGTGAAGAAAATGAGCCTTGACTCCTACCTCACATCATACAGAAAATTTCAAGATAGACAATAGTTCTAAACCTAATACATAAGGCTTTTAGAATAAAACATTAAAGAATATTTTCATGAATTAGAAATATATGAACATTTCTTAAAAATGCATAGAAAACAACTCTGAAAGTAAAAAATTGATAAACTCATTAAAAATGTCTGGTCATAAAATGATATTAAAAGAATAATTAACAGGGAGAAAATATTCCAAAATATACATCCAAGAAAGGAATTGTATAACATATATTTCTACAACTGAATAAAAAAGATTAATCCAGTAAAAAATTAACAAAATGGATAAAGATATACAAACAACCAATGATCACACAGAAAAAAAGTAAAGTACTCAAATTATTACTAGGGAAATGAAAATTATAACCAAGACGAAATGTCACTACATTCCTACCAGAATAAAAGTTTAAAAGACTGATAAAACTACATATTTTGGGCATTCTTGGGCAACTGAAACTCACATTTTTAGTGGAAAGATTTAAAAAGACAAAAATTTTGAAAATAAGTCTGCCAGTTTCTTGTAAAATTAAACTTGTGCCAATGATGTGACCAACACTCCTACTTGTAGATCTTTTTCCAATAAAAATTAAAACATAAATTCACAAAAACAGACTTGTACAAAATTGGTCAAAGAAGCTGTTTTTATGGCAGCCCAAACTTGAAACATTTCAAGTGTCCATGAATAGAAGTATATATAAAATGCTGATATATTCATGCAATGGACTATTTCTCAACATTACAAAAATAGATTGCAAATGCATATATCAACATGAATCAATCTCAAGAAGAGTGAAAGAAGCTTGACACAATTTCATATTGTATTATTACATTTGTATGAAATTATAGAACAAGCAAAATAATCGATTGAGCAAACAAGCCAGAACAATGATTGCCTCTGGGGGTATTGAGAGTGCCAATACCAAGAAAGAGCATAAAGAAATTTTCTGTGATAATAGGAATGTTGCATATCTTCATGGGAGTTTGGATTACACAGGTGTATTCATTTGTCCAAACTCTGTAAATATAAACAACATTTGGGCATTTCGTTGCATATAAATATTACTCAAAAGGAAAAAAACTAAAGTATCGAACTCTAGTTAATGATATGCATGCTGATTGCCAATGTTAGTAAATGGTAATAAATGATAAACAAATGGTAACTATATTAGTATCTTCAATTTACTTTGAGATACACAAAAGTAAATTATGCATGGATGGATAAAATTATGGATAAATGGATACTTTTGTAACAAAAGGATCATAGTAGAATGTTAATGGTAGAATCTTGGGCATGGATATTTATTGTAAAATTCTCTCAGCTTTGCTGTATATTTGAAAGTTTTCATAATAAAATGTTAGAAAATACTTGGAATATTCCCATCTTCTCTGAAAATTCCCCTTTGCTTTTTAACAGTTAATACTCCCTTCTTTCCCCCGAACAGCTACCTATCTCATTTCTCCAGTAATAGGTTAATTTGACCTACTCTTGACCTTTGTATAAATGGAGTCATACAGTATGTATTTTATTGTGTCTAACTTCTATTACTCAATATGCTGATTTTCATTGGTGGGTAATATTCCACTTTATTATATCACAGAATTATTCATTAACTTATTGATAGTAATTTGCATTGTTCCAGTTTCTGATCATTATAAATATAATTCTGGCAGGATAATGACTCCCCAATGTTTCTAATATACAGGCAGAATTGAAAACCACTGGACTATGTGATTATTAAGATTATTTCTCATTAGAAAACTTGGTATTATGGCTATCATGGGAAGGATAAAAAAAGATAATCAGCACTATAGTTACAGCTCTACTTTTGAGAGACAGATGTCTCACAATCAATTAATACTTATCTAATTGGTGTTCACTTCCTAATTAGAACAAATTAAATTAAGCAAATAAACGGGCTCAAAGTCCCATATGTGTCAGATTTTAATAGATTTTTAAAACATAGTTTGCTTAAAGTAAATGTGAGAAAAAATATGCCTAGTGTAAGGCTAATTACAAAAGTTTAACACTATAAAGGTGTCTCTAATAATTATAACCTTGTTTGTGTGAAGTGGGAATGCAGTCTACATAAACAGAGAGGGGTTTCTGGGCAGCATGATTAAAACAATTTGTTGGGAACATTATTCTTTAGTCTCTCAATTTTAGCCAGCTCTTGTTTGAATAAAAGTAATAAGCAAAATAAAGGCTACTTTCACGAGTTTGAGGAAACAAGTAAAATCACTACAGTCAAATAAAAAAAGCAGTTCTTATTGTGATGACATCCTCTCAGTGATTCTCTGAACTTATAATCACTGCTGTTTTTTTAAAATCTCAGTATTAAAATGAGTAACATTTGGAAGTACAGAATACTCTGTCACTCTAAAAGACTGATTTTTTAAATTGCCTGGAGAGAAAAAAATTAAATGAATCTTTAAAACAAAAGGTAAGTAAAACACACATTCCCATAAATATTGCATATAGTATAATGATACATTTCATAAAGTTACAAGCAACAGTTAAATTTGGCCTGAGTCAGCCTCCATCCCTTGAGTCCCTATGTAGAAAATTGCAACCTAATTGTATCAGTCCATTCTCACACTGCTGTAAAGATACTACCTGAGACTGGTTAATTTATAAAGGAAAGAGGTTTAATTTACTCACAGTTCCACATGGCTAGGGAGGCCTCAGGAAACTTACAATCATGGCAGAAAGCGCAGAAGAAGCAAGCGTCTTCTTCACAACGTGGCAGGAGAGAGAAAAGTCTAAGGGAAACTGCTATTTATAAAACCATCAGGTCTCCTGAGAACTCACTCACTAGCAGGTGAACAGCATCTAGGAAATCACCCCCCAGGATCCAGTCACCTCCTGCAAGGTCCCTCCCTCCACAGGTGGGAATTATGGAGATTACAATTTGAGATGAGCGTTGAGTGGGAACACAGGTAAAGCATATCACTAATTTACTTAGTATGTAAGAAACTGAAACCTAATTTAGAAGGATAACAAACAGCCAAGTTTCAGCCTATCACAAGCAGCTGTGTTTCATCCAATCACAAGCAATCAGCTGATTACACCATGCTCAAAAGGTCAGATGCCCACCTGTAGTTTATCAGGTGGTTTCTCTAATTTGCTTCTGTATTTGGCCTATTAAAGCACACTGCTTATACTGCTGAGCACAGCTCTCTAAACTGCTTCTGGATCTCAGTACTGTTAAGTTCATCGGTTGTTCTTTGCTCTAATCGATTCTGTTATGTTTAATTTATCTAAAGTTTTTTTTTAAAACATAACTACAACCAAAGAATATACATTTAAGGATGCATATTGGTATATGACTATATAAAAACGAGTAGTGTATTTAGAGTGCTGATTGCCTTGCGTAGCCAGAGGCAGGTGAATGGAATGGAGGGAGAAAATTAGAGATAATTGTCAAGTTCTAGTTTTCATTTATAGGAGTAACTTCATGATTGCTCAGTGCATTTTTAACAATAAATAAGTAAATAAATCTCTACTTAAATAAAAATAGACTATGTGTGAACCAATGATGAGTCTTTCATTAACCAAAAATTATAAATTATCCACTTATGTATACCTGCACTTAAAAAAACAAAAACTACAAAAAGAAACAAAAATCCTGTCACAGTACTTAAAATTCCTGATCAATGAGAGACCGTATAACCATGTATTACTATGTTGCATATGGGAAAAATATTTCAAATGTCTCAAGCCAGAATTTTGAGCATGTCCCTTTGTAAAGAACTCATAACTCTGAAGAACCTAACTATCACATACCTAGCCAGACCTTTTGCTTTAAAAGTGAAATCCTGCCGAGCATGTAATAAGTTATGAAACACAATTACCTATTAAAGTGTAGAAATGGCCTAATATAAAAGATAGGTAAGAGACTAACACCCCAAAAGAAAAATGGGCAAAAGTTATAAGTAAGGAAATCACAGTGTAAGAAAACTTATTAATGAATAAACATGGTGGTAAATACATAGTCTCATTCATAATATTTGCTTTAAAAACAAATAAATGCAACATTGAGATTTATCATTCATAACTCAGATTTGAAAAGGTTTTAAAGACTGAAAACACCCACTGCTGAAAATCTGCGGAAACCAGCACAATAAAATCTGCTGGTGAGAGTGTGAATTAAAGCTGCTTTTTGAGAAAGCAAGTTGGGGATATGTATCCAAAAATAAAATGTGTATGTAATTGGGGGAAAAGGTCAAAGCCTGCTGTTTCAATATAATTCTTTGTTATTTTGAGGGTGGTAACATGTCAACCATGCACATTTCTTCCTTCACATTTATATTGGTCATGACTTTATATGCATAGATCAAATGAGAATGTTCAATTTTTCCCAACAAGAATTCAGATAATAATCAAAAGTAAAGGCTACATTTTATAAACATGATGTTTAGCTTACAAATAATACTCCATAGGCTGTTTAGAAAAGTGTGAGTGCCGCTGAATAAATAGGTAAATGTGGTTCGTGGAAAGGCAATGGTTTATTTTTATCCTCAGGCCAGTAGAATTTAATCAAGTGTCTGAACCAATGTTGTATATTAATAAAGCCATCCACCAGAGGATGTTAGTTGTGAAGTATTTATACAGAGGAAAACAACTAAATAAAAATGTACCATCAATGCTTTTAGCTTAAGTGAGTTTTCAACTTGGAGGTCATGAAATGATCATCCTGTAAGAATAGTCTTCCATGATTAGCATATTGCTTATTATTCAAAGACAAATTTTCTAATGACAGCAGGATCCAAAGTAAATTAAAATCTTTTGTTGAGCTTAAAAGAAGGGAAGGTCTTCTGAGTTGAAATAAGTGAAAATTACCTTAGTAAATATAAATAGGTGAATATGAATAGATGACTTCATTCAGTTAAGGCAAAACAAACTCTTACCGCAGTGATTCTGACATTGCAATTCCAAATGAAAAATAAGTAGTCAGTGCCCAGCTTTTAATTTTTTTCCCCAACACAAGCACACTGACCTAACAGTGCTTCTAACTCAGACTGAAGTTTTTAAATACTTCTCAAATAGCTGCATGATATCTACATTAGAGATGACAGTTCCCAAGTAAGAGAAGATTTTTGGAGGGTTAAAAACATTCTGCTGGAGTCAGCAAAATGTATGTAAAGTAAGGTTAAAAACAAGAGGGTTCCCAGATATATTAAGAAAAAAACACTTTAGAACATAGAAAATCTTCACAAGATTCTCCTCTGAAGAGACATGTAGAATAAGAACAAACCTTGAAGAGATACAAAGGAATAAAAATAATACAATAACCACAACAAAATTTGTGTTACTACACTTCAAAATTTGCATCATTTTTAATACATTATCTTTTCTCATCCTTACAGCAACATTGTAAAATATGTATTACCAAGCTTGTGTTATATTTGAGATAACAGAGAATTAGAAGGTATATTTCTTACCCAAGGCAACTGGTATACCTGGAGTGAGCAAGCCAATCCAAGACACTCATTTTTCGTTTATCTTATTAAGTTCTGAGTTCTCACAGGCCTCGTGGTATACTGTATACCCTTGTGTTCATTAGGATGAAAACTTCTATATCCTTTAGTGACTTCACAGTCAATAGTACAACATGATGATTTTTGTATCTAATTTGGCTCTGGTTCCTACTGAGACTTGATCTATTTAATATTCTAGAAGAGGCTTCCCTGTATTCTTCTTATTCCTGTTAGGGTCCCACTAAATTTATGCCCATCCCTGCCAACCACCCTTGGTTATTACACAAACATTGTTCTGACCACGGTTTCTGCCAGAGCCTGAACAACTGTACCATCCTGCCATATCCACTGTTGGAATGCTAACTCTCAACATCCCAGATAGAGTGTGAGTTGCCTATACTCTCTGGAACATTTTTCTTTGGATTTACATTAATCTCCAAATAAGCCATATCCAAAATCAAGCTATTGCCTCTGTGTTTCGAAGACCTTTCATGTACCCGTTTAGATGAAGATTCTATTTGCTTGAATATTTGAGTTGAGTCCCAGGTAGTTTTGCAATTGAATAGCAATAAGCTAATATTTACTGAGTGCTGACAATGTACTAGACGTTGTACTTTTCATGTTTCTCTCATTCCATAAATACAAAATTCTACATCTTAGGCATTAGTAGTATGCCCATTTTATAAATGAGAACACAGAGGCAAAAAGAGGTAAAGCTTCTTGCCAAAAGACAGTAGTTAAAGTCAGGATTTCAATCCAAGCATTCTGGTTTTTTAAGTCTGACCTATAAACTCTGCATTATATTCCTTCACAGAGTGAAATTACGTGATTTTGAATAAAGCTATCAACAGGGAAGCTATTTCCTCAAGTGAAGAGTGTTCACCTCTACAATAATCATTGGATATTTCATCGTTGGATGTTATTCAATATTTTAAGAGTCAAAGGGTTGGATCAGGGAAAAAAGAAAAAAAAAAGAAAAAGAGAAAAGCATGTGCCCCATTTAATTAATCTTCCCTTCTCCAGTCAATCCAAAGCAAAACTAAACATGGCAGTTTCTATCTGTTTTCTTGTGATTGCGTTGACCTTGCACTCATTATAAGATTAAAAGTGACAATAGCATTGTAGCACCACTGGATGTCACCTTTCACTTCTTTGATCCAATCCATGTTCTTCTCATCACTACCTACCCATCCCTCAAAACCTAGCTCTGATGTCACTGTCCCCAGGAAGCCTTACTTGAGCCCATAAACCTTCCTAAGTGCCTTTCTCATAAATGACTATGACTTCTATATTTCGGCATTGTTTGTTCTGCCTTGCCGTAAAATCAATGTGCGTCTCTCTGCTCTGAAACTGAGTGTTCTTTGGAATATTGCTCTGTTTGAGATGATCACAGCACATAGTGTCTCGTACTTTGCAGGAACACAAAAACCTCTAACCTCTGAATTTTTGTAGTTGGATATTAAGTAGCTGTGTTTATTGAGTATAATCCCCTTTATGAAACCAGAAATGTAAAAGCCTGCAACTAGTAAATTCATAGTTACAATTATAGCTTTGATCTTGGAAAAGATTACAATGTGATCTAGTCCTCAATTTTCTCATTTGTAAATGTGATCATTCATGGGACTCTTGTAAGGATTAAATAAGTTCCTTATAAGATTGTGTAATATAATAAGCATTTAGATAATAATTTCTATAATGTTATGATTTGTTTTTGAAAATTGAGCAAGAAGGAGTATCATTTCTGGCTCTGGTTTGCAATAGCAACACTGGAAAAGATGAAGTAAAACATATTTTCTTTATTATTCTCTTCTATGCATTCTTAAACCAAGCCAGAATAAGCAGGTAGGAATGATGGAATAAAGAAGAAAAAGATGAAGGAGAAAAAATGACACAAAGACCTCTTGTCGGTTAAAGTGAGTAGGTTTTCCTATTCTTCAATAAATATATTATTTCCTTATTCAGGTTTGATGTAGTGCTATGGCTTTATAATCTTAGGATTCATTTTGAACACTGTGAGAATCTGATTTGCAATACTTCAAATATATCTTGCCCCTTCTGTGACCATTAGCCGCAAATTTTGCAATGATTTACAAGACAAGATGTTTTACTATCTTGATGTGCCATTGAAACACAATTTGAACTACCAGAGGGGATCTCAAACATTCCCTAAGTCATAGAATGGAATTTTGGACACAGAAATTTCCCATAAACAAAAGAAGCCATGTTATATAATGAGAGACGTTTTCCTGAATTGTGAAAGAACCAGAAGTTAGTGGTCAAGTCAAATAATTGATTAATTCATTAACTTCCCTTAATTTAAAATTCTATAATCTTGTTATCCCAAATAGGATCAACTATCATCAATTCATTTATTACAGAACAATTTAGATTTTCATTAGTTTAGAGCTACTTTTCTTCCCTTCTATCGACTTAAAATATTTTTTAAAATGGTGTGAATTGTTTAACGCTAATTTCCTTTGCCACCAACAATATAACTTTCCTGAATAGACTACCAGAGAAAAGGTACAATGTATGGTTCAATGTCATTCTTCAATGAAATAAAGAGCTTAACTGAAAAGAAGTAAAATAGATGTCAGACATGGTGGCGGCCAAGCAGATACTCTGGATGAAACAGAGAAGACCCCTGTGGCTGCAGATTTGAGAACAAGCCAGAAATGTTCATTTTCTTAGATGCAAATCAAAATTTTTGGTTTGCAAACAGTTGGAAGGGGGTAAACAGAGTATGGACAAAAGCTTCCCTGGTCTTCATTTGGTCTTCCTCCTGAAATGCTAAGATTCTTGAAGGCAAGGGAAGTGTGGCGGTTCACTGTCATATTCCAAGTGCCTGGAACCATACATGACATTTAATATATTCTCAAAATAATTGTAATAAATGTCAGATGCAAGAAAATGTGATAAACAAAATTACTACAAATGAATACATAGAAAATAAAGAATTATATGTAAGGACAGTATTAAGAGAGATTTATCTGAAAGGCAGTTTTGTGGAGAAGTTAATGCAGCAACCACCTGACTGGGCCTACTGTGAGGTGGGAAGAAATGATAGAGAAATAAGCCAAGTTAGTACTCAGTATGTGATGCCAGTGAATTAATGTATATAAAGTTTCACAGATAATCCCCTAAATCCTATACCATAAGATAGCAATAATATGAATCATTAAGTACTATCTTATCATTCTGCAGCTACAAAAAATATATAAATCTTGCACTTATGGAAAAATTATAATAAGAAAATGGCTTACTTTAAATTTCTTTGACTAAAATAAACTTATGAATTCCACACATGAGAAAATCCCATGCTCTCTGATTTGCAGCAGCAGTTGAGTGAAAAGGGCTATTTATATGTGTATATAAACTTCAACTGCAAATATTTAAACCATAGATCTAAATAGTGCATATTTACTATATTAATTGGATAATCAAGTAATTAATTAAATTACTAGTATCCATCCGAGCCCTTCCTAAGTGTCCAGGACTCAAAAAAAACAAAAAACAAAAAGGTATGGTCCCTCCCTTAAATCATAGGAAAATGTAACTCAGTGCTTTGGAAGAAGCCTGCTATTACCTCCCACAGAAGATCCATTTAAAGTAGTTGGGGAATTTATTAATATAATGTCAAAAGCAGAGTATTAAAAGATAAGTAAGAGTTAACCATATGAAAAGGGTAATCCAGACACAGGAAATAATATATGCAAAGTGTGAAGATCGGGAGAAAGCACAGGAGCCCTGAGAAACCGCAAGAGATTTGACAGGGTCACCATCAAGAAGGGTTTAACACTGTAAGTTTATCTTGAAACTACTGTTGAAGTCAGTTGTGCTATAGGGATCAAAGTCACGGAGAGAAAAGTTAAAATTCAGATTAATTTTGCCTTCGTAGAAACTCTCTTTAGGATGATGTTGCATACTTCAAATAGATTAGGAGAAAGGAAATACATGTGTTCAAGCCACATATGTTCTACACACAGTCACAAACACACAATCCACCAGATAAACATGTTTAAGTTTACTTGTTAAAAAAAGAGAAGGAAAACTTTCTTAGTCACTAATGTACCTAATATGTTTGATATATTTATATTACATATAATAATATTTATATTTCAAGGTGAGGTGAAAATATTCATTTGAGACTGGAAAATGATGACCACATTAGTGGCTAAGTAGTAAAAATAGTTTTGAGGTGACATTAACTGCGCAGATACTGGAGCTGGGATTTAATTGAGAAGTCATGATAACAGGAATAAATTTACCCTCTATACATGTTTTCTCTTCCATGGTTAGAGAAATAAGGTTTCTAGCTTTTTAGTATGGACTCAATTGTTTCAAGTCCCCAGTCACTGGCAAAATAAATGATTGCCCCCTTTGTCATTATTAGTAAAGGGCACTAGAAAAGGTGCAGGAATCATTTAATGAGTTTGGATTAAAATTTTGAAATTGTTTAATATTTTCAAAGTTTAGTTTACCTGACTGCAATTGGTAATTCTTCTTAAACTTTATAATATAAATCTATCCATATGGAGCAATCTAGCGCATACAAATTCCTAACATATCTTAACATTTATTCTTGATATTGACCATATTTTCATGAAAAACTATATGGTAGAATCCATCTGCCCAGCCAGGAGTCCTACACCATCTGAAATCATTTTTAATATTTTTCTTTTAGTGGAACATCTTTTTTAAAAAAAAGAAAAGTAGCAATTTTTGTAATTCCCTTAAAGAGTATAGTATATAATATGTAAAATGTTTCATTAGACTTCTGAAAAGTGATATATATACAAAGTATTTTGCAAAGCTGTGATTTTTTTCTCTTTAATGTTTTGGAAGTGTGAATGGGACTGTTTCCTACTTGCACAAAATGCCACATATGTAATATTCCTTACTTTGACTCTATTCACTTTTACTTAAAAACATGCCAAAATATAGTTTCTTCTATTGTTGTTTGTTTGTTTTACACAGGTTTTTCTAAGTCATAAATAATAGCTAATCATTAAACTAGAGCTTGAAAGAGAATATTTTGTAAGGCCAAATCAACACGTTTCCTATTAATATGCCAACACCGAGGCTACAAGTTTACTGAAAGACATCAAATTGAAGTCAGAATATGCACAGTACCAATGCCTTGTGTCTTATTTACAAAATGACCTTATAACCACTTCGCAATTACTCTCCAATTCAGAAAAGCAGGCCATAACCATATAGGTTGAGTAGCATAATATGGAAGGAGCGAAAATCATACAATTCATACAATGTGTTTTTTCATGTAAATTACCTTATTCCAAATGCTGGTTATTAATATTTCAGAAATTCAAGAAGACAGCTGGAATAGCACAGGCAGAAACTCACAACAGCACAGTGCAATCTGTCTAAGATACGCTATATTTACAGTAAACTAAATATAATCTGCTATAAAGTAACATCTATAGTAGATTGATAGGAACATTATCAGAAAAGTTGTTGCAGTCATATTATTCTAGAAAGATTCACAAAGACTAAAGGGATGTCAAATGCCTATAATTGTGCCCAAACCAGATTATCACACATTATAACTTTTAGGTACATAAATAAACATTTCCTTTAAAGTCAGGGAAATTCTTTAGTAACAGTAACTAATTTAGAATTGTCTAAATTTTTTGAATAAGAGTTCTAAAGAGGCCGGGCGCAGTGGCTCAAGCCTGTAATCCCAGCACTTTGGGAGGCGGAGACGGGCGGATCACGAGGTCAGGAGACGGAGACTAACTATCTTGGCTAACACGGTGAAACCCCGTCTCTACTAAAAATAAAAACACACGGCCGGGCGCGGTGGCTCATGCCTGTAATCCCAGCACTTTGGGAGGCCGAGGCGGGCGGATCACGAGGTCAGGAGATCGAGACCATCCTGGCTAACCCGGTGAAACCCCGTATCTACTAAAAAATACAAAAAAAACTAGCCGGGCGAGGTGGCGGGCACTCGGGAGGCTAAGGCAGGAGAATGGCGTAAACCCGGGAGGCAGAGCTTGCAGTGAGCTGAGATCCGGCCACTGCACTCCAGCCTGGGCGACAGAGCGAGACTTCGTCTCAAAAACAAAAAAACAAAAAAACAAAAAAAAACCACACACACACACAAAATTAGCCAGGTGTGGTGGCGGGTGCCTGTAGTCCCAGCTACTCGGGAGGCTGAGGCAGGAGAATGGCGTGAACCCGGGAGGCAGAGCTTGCAGTGAGCTGAGATCCGGCTACTGCACTCCAGCCTGGGCGACAGAGCGAGACTTCGTCTCAAAAACAAAAAAACAAAAAAACAAAAAAAAACCACACACACACACAAAATTAGCCAGGTGTGGTGGCGGGTGCCTGTAGTCCCAGCTACTCGGGAGGCTGAGGCAGGAGAATGGCGTGAACCCGGGAGGCAGAGCTTGCAGTGAGCTGAGATCCGGCCACTGCACTCCAGCCTGGGCGACAGAGCGAGACTCCGTCTCAAAAAAAAAAAAAAAAAAAAAAAGAGAGTTCTAAAGATTAGGAAAAGCAAAAAGAGTGAAAAGTGAGAAGAATAAGGAGGATATCTCTATAATTTCTATGTTTTAACAAACTATTCCATCTACAAAACACATGACAATATGCCCAAGTAACTGATTAAAGAATAGTATCATGCCTACTTGACTTTTGTACCAGTAAAAAAAAAAAAAAAAAAAAAAAAAAAAAAATCTTTGTACGTTTCTCTGTAATAAATCAATCTTTTCTGTCGTATTTATTCTGATTCACCATGATAAACATATGAAGAAAACAGTATGAATAAAATGAATAAATGTATGAATAAAATGTTTTAAGTGGCCCCTTCAGTACAGAATTTATAATATATTCAGATACGCTTCTATTCTGCTGAGACATACTAGTGCTGTCTATAAGTTTTAAAGATTGTTATATTTTTATGGTGAAATTCAGTAGTTAAGATTTTAAAAAATAGCACTTAACTAATTACAAAGAAAATAAAAGACAAGGATTAAACATACTTTTTTAAACACTCATTTTAAAACAATGATTGTAAACTATTTAAAGTTCCTGTTCATATAATGTTAGGAAAGCACATTTTATAACTTGTGTATAATTAAATTATTTCACTAAAATTATTTTGAATATATGCTATTTCATATTGAAGGCTAGAAAGGGCAGCCAACATGACAAATCCCTTATTATAGTCTACTTGTTAGCATAAACACATAAATGAAAACCACGTACAGATATAACAGATTTGCTTTTACATCAGAGTGAGTAGTTTTCATAGGATTAAAAAAAAAAAACAAAAACAAAGCATGTGTTGTGAGTTACAAGTTCAGGCAAGATGAAATGCAATAAAGTTATTTTCAAGATCCAGGGAAATCTGTAACACTTAAAGATTACTCTTTCACAAGGTGAGTAATTTCTGTTTGGTTTTTGTAATTTCTCCAACACTTCAGAAGATGTGTAGGTCCATATTCCCTCATGGCCATTCTGATTCAGACACTTTGCAATTTTGAGCTCTCTCATAGAAACACATATGCAAAGGACATGCCTTAAAGCCTTGTTAGAATAAACTCATCTTATTTCAATCTGTAATGTCATCGAAAGGTTAATTTGAAAAGTTACTTCATTTTAATTGCTGTAGCTATTAAGGCCAACTAAATGTTTAGGAGAGTTTGTCCTAGAACACCTAATTTATGCAAAATCTACAATCTAAATTTAAAAATCAAACACAAGTAAAACTCAAACATATCTCTTGTTTTTCTCCACTCCACTTGTCATATTTAAAATTGTTACAATTCCATTAACATCAAAAAATCTCAGAGTGTACAAGGTAAAGTTTAAATGTCAGCTTCACTATTCCTCAATACGTTCTTTTCTGTTCATCAGATATAATATTTGAATGACCATCCAGGTCTTTTCTCTATGCAGTTATTACATAATCTTTACACACCATCATACGGATGTTTAAAACAAACAAACAAAAAAAGCTCATACTATAAATACTCTTTGCAAATGAAAATCTATATATATTCCTTCACGGAACAAAAATTTGTGAATATACTGCCACGTTATCATAAATCTACGTCATTTTTTGTAAAGGGCACAGGATATTCCCTAATGGAGATGTTCCATGATTCAATCAAACATTCTTCTGTGGATGAACAGGTTTATGGCTTTTAAAAATTTCTCTTGCCCAGGTGCAGTGGCTCACATCTGTAATCCCAGCATTTGGGAGGGCAAGGCAGAAGGATCACTTGAGCTCAGGAGTTGGAGACCAGCCTAACCAACATGGTGAAAACCCATCTCTATTAAAAATACAGAAATTAGCCAGGCGTAGTGGCAGGCGCCTGTAATCCCAACTACTCGGGAGGCTGAGGCAGGAGTTTCGCTTGAAACCAGGAGGCAGAGGTTGCAGTGAGCTGAGATCACGCCATTGCACTCCAGCCTGGGCGACAATAGTGAGACACTGAAAAAAAAAAAAAAAAAAATTATCTTAAAATGTGTTAACCCTGATACCCTTTCACAGATCATAGCTGGGCACATGTACAAACTTTTCTTTTGTTTGAATCCCTTAAAAGGAATTTCTAATAAAAGGTTATGTCTATTTAAAATTTAGTTATGCATAAGTAGACCCCAAAAGATGATTTGTTTATTTTCCTGTCTTAATTTCCATTCATGTTCAATACTAAATATCATCCATCCTTTAATTTTTCCAATATAATATGTAACAAATAGTATTGACTGATGTAAAACAATTTCCTTTTAACTCATTTTCAATGAGTCTGAGCATTTTTCAGGTACTTATTGGACATTTGTGTGGCCTACCATAAATTTTTCATTAACATGCTCTGTACACTTTGCTCTTACATTGGATTTTGTATAGATTTCCAAAGGAATTCATATATAATGGATGATAATTTATTTATTTAATAAATATTCTACAGATATTTATTCCAAACCTGCATCTTATATTTCATCTTTTATGTTTTACTATACTGATTTAAAATTTTATATTGCCAAATCCAATGTTTACAGTTCTAAAAATTAAGTAGTAAGCCTATATGTCTCTCATTATAAAACTATTTTCTCATATTCCAGTCAAGCACTGTCATATTCTTTCTATAGTTAAGATACTTGAGCATCTTCAATTTTTGGTATAGGGTTAAGTTGGGGTTTAACATTATTTTTGATACAAATCAATAGTTAACTTTTCAAAAAGCATTTATTTAATGGCTTATATTTTCTCATCTTAGCCACTTCAAAAATCTCAATTTCCTTTAGCGTGATTTGAGCCCATCTTTATAATGTATTTACATTTCCTCCTTAATTGCATCCTTATTTGCACCTTAATTTATTTTCCAATCTTCCAGAATCAAAAGTTTCTCCCCAATTAAGTAGGACCAGTAGTAGGGGTGAAAAGCAGACACATAGAAAATCCACTGTTTTAAATTCAATCTCTGGGATAAAATGTCAATGAATTTACATGTCCATAAAATGAGAATGTACATTTACATCCAATTATATAAATGGAAGATATGTGAAATGGAAGATACGTGTAAAGTATGCCCAGTCACTATTGCCCTACAGACAAACTCTGAAAATAGCTATTGGTATTTTCCAAAAAGTCAAAATTAGTATTTGTCACTACAACTTTTTAAACAACAAATTTTAAAAGGAAATAGGGAAAGCAAGCCAAGAATCAATTCAATATGCTTGTGCATCCCACCGCTGTGAAGAAACATTCATCATTCTGCCGCATGAGTACACTCCTCATCCTGCTTCTACCAGGGGGCATTATTGAGCCCCAACAGTGAACATTAAAAGAAAGGCAGATTGCAGGCTAGAAAATTAACAAGAGGAAATGAGAGAGAAGGAAAACATTGTTCTAATCATTCTTTGAGTCCTTATAATTATGAAGTTAAATCATTCCTTGAGGGTTATTATGGTGATAGCTGTATAATGAAGAGGGGGCTGGCGGATTAGGATAAGATATGTTATTTCTAAGACTGTATATAAAGTAAATTTAGAAAAGAGCAGCAAGAAAGTTATTTCTTTTATAGAAATACATCATTTTTATTTTAGTCAAGCAATTCAACAGCATTTCTTAAAAGGAAAGTGAAAACTTGAATCCCTTTCCAAAGCAATGTAAAGCAGATATAGAAGGCTGAACATGTTATTGTTTTGGTCATTGTTAATGGAATTGAACCTTTGAAGATGCATTTTCCAGATGTTTATCACTGTGGTTACTGTTACTACATTTAAAACAAACTGTCTTTGGCATTGCTGTTCATATTTAGAGCAGTTTAACCTTACTTTCAAATCCTACATTGATAGTTCCTATAATTAAGAAACTATTAGTTATAAAAGAAATTTACTCTTAAAATTAAGTTTGAGATCTTATCCAAATTCTGTGTGCTACCACCCCACTTCTGAAACTCATTTGCATAAATACAAAAATAAATATCTATCAATATTTAAAAAAAAAAAACGTTGAGGTGAAATTCACATAAGCACAAAACAAACCATTTTAGAGAGAATAATTCAGTGCATTTAGTACACTCGCAATGTTCTGCAACCAACTTCAGTTCCAAAGCATTTCTATCATTGTGAAGTAACCCCGTACCCACAAAGCAGTTTCTTCTCATTCCCCACTTCCCTTATTCCCTAGAAAACACCAGTCCACAATGTCTATATGGATTGATCTATTCCGAGTATTTTATGAATAGAATCATATATATGGGACACTTTGTGTTTAACTTCCTTCATTAGCATAATATTTGGGGGGTTCATCCACAGTGTGGGTATATCAGTATCATTCACTTGTATATCAAAATGATATTCCATTGTATGTATATGCAGTGCCATAATTTGTTTATGTATTCATCTGTTGATGGAAATTTGGGATGTTTTCACCTTTTAGCTATTATGGCTTATTCTGCTATGCACAGGCGTGTACATATACTTGTTTGAATACTTGTTTTCAAAATTCTTTTTGGTTTGTACCTAGGGATGGAATTGCAGAGTTATATGAGAATTCTATTTTAACTTCTTGAGGAACCACTAAACTGTTTTCCTCAGAGATTGAACCATTTCCACCAGCAATATATGAGGGTTCTAATTTTTCCATATTTTCATCAATACTTGCTATCCCCCCCACCTTTTTTTTAATTATATTCTAGTGGGTTTGAAATGGTACCTCATTGTGTCTTTTCTCTCATTTTCTCTTGTTAGTTTTCTAGCCTACAGTTCGTTGAGCAAATTAGTCCTTTGCTCAATCAGTTATATATAAATCAGGATCATTTATATATAACTTCCTTTATTAGGATAATATTTGGGAAGTTCATCCACATTGTGGTATATATCAGTATTTCATTCACTTTTATGTCAGAATAATATTGTGCCATAAAAGGAATAAAATTCTGTGATCTTTGGCAAAACAGATGAGATTGGAAGACATTATGTTAAGCGGAATAAGCCAGGCATGGGAAGATGAGTACCACACGTTCTTACTCATATGTGGAAGGCAAAATTTGATCACATAGTGGTAGAGAGTAGAACGGTGGTTGCTAGAGGCTGCAAAGGGTAGGGAGGTAGGGAGAGCTTAGTTAACAGATGTAAAATTAAAGCTAGATAGAAGTCGTAAGTTCTAATGGTCTACAGCACTACATTCCAACATTTGAATTTTGCTATTAATAAAATGAGTATTCTAAGCATACATTAAGTGGCATCATGAATCCAAAGTGCTTATTAATGTATTATGGGCGAGTCATTCCCTATATTCTATCCTTCCCCAAAGTTGTATTTCTATTATAATATTATCTAGAAACATTCCGGCTTCCAAGTTGATTCAGTGACTGTTCTGGTTAGTTTTGAAAACAACCTCTAATTTACCTGTTTTATTTTTCTTTATGATAAATTTAGTTACACATGCAAGCACAAACAGCACAGAAATGGAAAGTTTTCACTTTTAGTTCATCTATTTATTTATTCATCCAAAAATAGTTTAAATGTCTTATAGGGGCTAGATACTATTCGAGGCATTCAGATTCAAAAAGAATCTAACACAATCCTATCCCTTAGGGAGCTCACAGTCTAAGGAGATAATCACACAAGTAAATTGACAGTTATGGTATGCTACATTAAGTGCTGAGATCACTATAAGAGAAGAGAAAGAATAATAAATTAGATGGGAGGAGTCATGAAAGTTTTCCAGATAGAAGGGGATCTTTAACTAAATCTTGTAGAACAAATAAAACAGGGTAGTAAAACTGAAATTCTTTCTATGAGTATGATGCCTTTGTTACCCAAGAATGTTTGACCTGCTCTTTCTCATCAGCTACCACAACACATAACTTTTTATCCCAGCTCCTGTCCACTGTCCTGAGACTTCCATTGATGGCAGCCACAGTGCCACATTTTCGTCCAGAACACAAGATGATAAAATTTGAGCAACATCTAAAGGGTCACAGTTGCTCTTATTAATTAATTAACTGGAAGCTTCAAGAATACACAGACCTCCAACAAAGTCAACGCTATCTTTTTAAAAAATTATGTAGTGTTTTGGCACTGATAACAAATGACAAATGGATATAAAATTAAGGCTAACTGTAGACCCTTGGCAGTGATATATTAAGATAAAGAACACTCATGACCTAGACCAATTTTTCATGGACAAATTTCAATTTAATAAAGCTAGTCAGTATTACCAAGAAAAATTTAATTATTGGGTTATAATCTTAAAATTATGTATTTAATAGAAATTCAAATAGAAAATTTTCAGATTTATAGGCCATATTTTTACCCAGAAATTAAACATTTTGCTTTTTCCCTATATTTGATTCCTATTGTGCTTTCATTTTTCTGTGTTATTTTCTAGAATTTGTTGACCTTCGTTTAATCAATGTGAATGGTATATCTCTACATCTTCTCTCTGTGAGGAAGCATTCACTTCTGTTAAGAGAATAATAGGCATTTGCTTGCTTAAAAATTCACAATGCTAATATGAGCGCGCGCGCGCGCCCACACACACACACACACACACACACAAATGATTTCACTCTTTACTCCACCCATCTATTGCAAAATCTAATTGTAACCATTAACAGCTGTCAGAGTAAAAAAAAAAAAAAAACTATTCCTATATCATTAACTTTTTTGAAAACATTGAGTAACTAATACCTATAACTAAGCTTTGGGAATTCATGTACTTTTGTATTTTGTCTTACCTCAAATTAACATTATAAATTTCTTCCTATTGCTTGGCCTCCAGCACTTCTAGGGATTATATTTGTTATGTTATATATTATATTTGAGGTAGGAAAACTTCAGAGGCTTTCCTAATCACTACTGAAGTACTCCACAGAGTAAATTCAGTTGGAACAGGTATCTTTCTTGAAATAAAAATTTACTCCACCCAGAAAACTGAAGCAAATTTGTATTAGTTTACATATTCACATTGTTTATTTTACATATTTCAAGCTGCCTAAGGCAATTACAATTGCTAAAGAAAATGTAAAAGACTTTAGGTAGAAGATGAAATAAAAGAGAAATAGGTCATAATGATTAATGTATATTTGTTTTTCTCATCTTGTTTAGAACCAAAAGGTAATAAATATATTAATTATGGCCTATAAATTTTATAATAGAAGCATTATGGAGAAATATTATTCTATTTTAGAAAAGCTGATATTTTGCCCACCAATAAAATGGGAAAAATGATATCTACCTAATAAATTATTTTCTGACCATTAAATGATATGATGTAGGTACACCACTTATACAAGGGTGTGTACATAGTATAAGTTCAAAATTAATAAATAATTTCAATTGAATAATTAAACTATAATTTTTTTACAAAAATTATGCCTGTTAATATAAAAGATGATTAGAATGATGCATAGACTACCAAGGTTTAAAGATAAACAATAAAATATGAATGATTAAACTTCTCATTGAATAAACTCACACTAAAAATCTTACAAAATAGATTGTGAAAAAGACATTAGACAGACCGGGCATGGTGGCTCACGCCTGTAATCCCAGCAGTTTGGGAGACCAAGGCAAGTAAATCACAGGGTCAGGAGTTCGAGACCAGCCTGGCCAATATGGTGAAACCCTGTATCTACTAAAAATACAAAAATGAGCCAGACATGGTGGCGGGTGCCTGTGGTCCCAGCTACTCAGGAGGCTGAGGCAGGAGAAGCGCTTGAACCTGAGAGGAGGAGGTTGCAGTGAGCCAAGATAGTGCCACTGCACTCTAGCTTGGACAACAGAGCAAGACTCCGTCTCAAAAAAAGAAGAAGAAAAAATGACATTAGACATCTGATAAAGTGAGCAGAAATGAGGCAAGTGAGTTTTAATAACAGAAAGGAAATAGTAATTCATTTATATTTTACTGGAAATAAAAGCTTGATCTTCCCAGTAAAAAGTTAAGAAGGCATCTGTGCCTTTACCTGTGAGGGGATAAATATAATCTTAACGTGGATGGCTACTGTTGGCTTAGAATGCACAATGTAAGTGGATTGTATTTCAAATACATTGCTAAATTAGTCTGAATTACAAATTATCAGGACTTTAGGAATTTCCTCTAATAGTTAGGGGAAGAACTGGAAAAAGAATGAGGCATGGATAGAAAAGCCTCTCAAAATAAAGTCAAGTCTGGAAAGTATCAAGTAGAAGGTCTTAGAGCAAGGATATCAATATTTTGGGGGAACAACAATCAACTTAAGGAAAGAGATGTCTAATGACATTCAAATGGACATTGCTGCCTGAACTATGAGGTGCTCCAATGACCCATAACTCATACCAGCAGGAAAATCTCCCACACTACATTTTCTTTTTGCTGTTCTAACAAATTACCACAAATTTAATGAATTAGAAAACACAAATTACTTTCTTATAGTTATGGAAGACAAATGTCTGATACGAGTGTTGTGGGGTTCAAATCGTGGTTGTCAGCAAGGCTACCGTTTTCTGGAAGTTCCAGGAAAGGATCTGTTCCTTGCTTTTACTCTTTCTAGAGTCTACTGGCATTCTTTCTCCTCTCTCTCTCTCTCTCTCTTTTTTTTTTTTTTTTTTTTGAGACAGAGTTTCACTCTCATTGCCCAGTCTGGAGTGCAATGGCACTATCTCACCTCACTGCAACATCCACCTCCCAGGTTCAAGCAATTCTCCTGCCTCAGTCTCTTGAGTAGCTGATACTATAGATGCGCACCACCACGTTCAGCTAACTTTTTGTATTATTAGTAGAGACAGGGTTTCATCTTGTTGGCCAAGCTGGTCTCGAACTCCTGACTACATGTGATTCCTACTCCTTGGCCTCCTGAGTTCTGGGATTACAGGTGTGAGCCACCGTGCCCGGCTGCATTCTTTCATTTGTAGTAGCATTATCCCAATCTCTGCTTCCATCGTCATATTGCCTTTCCTACTAATTCTAATCATTCCGCCTCTTTTACCAGGACTCTTGTGATTACACTGGACCCACCCTGATAACCTAACATATTTTCCTCATCCCCAGCTTCTTAATTTAATGCCTTACGCAAAGTGACTTTTACCATGTAAGGTAACACATCCATAGGTGCCAGTAATTAGAACATGAATATCTTGGTGGCAGGAAGGAGACGTTATCTAATGTAACACACACACATTAATAGCTTTGGGTTAGAAATAATGTGATGAAAAATAAGAACAATCTCCAAAATAGGAAAAGCAGTGTAAACAACAGACAGATGAAAAAATTAAAATAAGAAGAAAGAAAATTAGTTGAAGCCAAAAAAAAAAAAAAACTCAAATAAAAAATGGAATCTATTAGAAAAGTTTAGATAGACTTCCAGGCATTTCAAGGATATCAGGATGATGGAAGGAAAAATCTATGATTTTTCCAATATGAGGGATTAAGGACAAAGCAATTTAATTTAAATGTTATGGAAAAGAGCAACACAAAAAGACAACGAAATCCCAAATGATAGAATTTTGAGTTATATAAGGAAAGCAAATACCAGCAATAGCTGAAAAAATAAATGTTTCTCCAGTATCATTTACAACACCTGAAAGATATTTGGGAATAGTCATAATTCAGTTCTCCCCAGGCTTTTTCTTAGGAGGATATCCATAGAAACTGATAATAATTGTGTAGAAACTGGGATAAAAATAATATGAGCTAGAAATGACAGGTCAAATCTCACCAGCCACCACATACCTGCCAGGCTGCCCTGAGGCCTAAAGTACCAATATCCTTATATTCTGAAATAGCTGTGTGAGGACCTCCATAGACCCACTTCTCAGCAAAACGATCGTAACTGTTGAGAAATCATTCAAAATAAAAATAACAACAAAAAAGCAATTATAGCAATCATTTAAAGACTAGAAATTGTTGTAAGGGAAAATAGCAAATGTGAAATCATTGGTTCAAGAAAATTGACTGAATATGAACAAGAATATCAAGAGTCTGTGGCACTGAAGCCATGACCTACTCCTTCCTGCCAATACAAGCTCAGCATGATGTAAGCTCCGCTCTGGGTGGTATGGCCAAAAAGATGGAGCTCACTCTCTCACCAGCTCTCAGCCAAAAATACTATAGTACCACCAGAAAGGGGCACACTATCAGCATTGCTTATCCCTCTCCCTGAAATGGGAGGAATTCCTTTATCACCTGACAGGGCTTGCAACAGGGGTGTGTCTCACTTCTTCAGCGCCCCTCTGCTCAAACCCTTAGAGGGAGCATGCAGACTGGCCGGTCATGGGGAGCGTTTTCAGGCTCTGACCCCACAGCAGGATCTAGGGGTGAAAGTTTACTGCTCTGGAAGGCCCAGTGGGCATGTGTTACACAGTGCTCTTTCAGTTTTGCCGTCTGTAGGTGGCTTATGTTAATCAGCTCAATTAGACCCTCTGTCTTATCACAAGGACAGACGGCTCTCTGTATACCAGGTTTTTGCCTTGGTGTACCAGAAAAATCAGATCACATGTGGGCTTGGAGTATGGGTGTAAGGTTTTATTGAATGGAGGTAGCCCTCAGGGAGGTGGATGGGGAGGTCAGAAGGGGGATGGAGTGGGAAGGTGATCTTCCCCTGGAGTCAGGCCGCCCAGCACTTGACTCTCCTCCTACCACCTCCAGCCAAATTTCATGTCCTCCTACCGTGGATGGACTGTTGGCATCTGTTGGTGCCTGTCAGTGTGCTCCTCCACTCTTCTGTTCTTCTTGACATCCAGTCACCTGTGTGTGTCCACTAGGGTCTTGGGGTTTGTATAGGAACAGAATAGGGGGTGTGGCGGGCCAGAGTGGTCTGGGAAAATGCCACATTTGGGTGTGGAAAAAGGAGTGCCCGTCCTCACTTAGGTCTGTGGGCACAGGCCCGAGGGTGGAACCCTGGCCAGGGACCGCGCCTTTCTCTACTCAGCACTTCCTTGCCTCTCCCTACCACCCCCCTGCCCCATATTATCCCAAGCTCTACTGTTGTGGAGAACAAATTCCAGCTAAGTTTATCTGAGAAACTGAGGGTTCTCGTTTCTTCAACACAGAAAGGGGTTAGTGGTATTCTCCAGGCACAGCACACTGAGAATACTGGAGCTCTGATTGTTCTTGCTCAACTTACTTGCAGCATAGAAGATCCACAGGGAGAGATGCAGCCAAGAAGACTAGAAACTAATTCCTCTGTCATAAAGCAGAAGTGTCACTCCCAAAGGAGTGAGCCTTTTTCCCCACCCCCAGTTCTGAAATAGTGACTCAGAGATTTTGCCCAGGGGTAGAGGCAGGCCATAAAAACAAAGAACTCTAAGTTCTCTCCAAAGTAACTAAATTTACTTGGAACAAAGTGTGGAGAAGTTTTAAGTCTAAGGTGTCCTCTGGAGATTTTGGTGGTAAGCAATTAGGAGCAAGATGGCAGCCACATGAAAGCAATAAACTTAACTATAGGTCAATAATTTACTAAAGAAAACCAGGAAAAGAGATAACTAAGAAGAGCCCTCCTTGGATTAGAACAAAACACAAAGACTGGCCTCAAAAACTACCCCTGCAAAGGAGCCCAAATTTAATTTAATCAGACTACAAAGCAATCTATGCCCCAAGGCATTATCAGAAAGATTAGAGCAATCAGCCAGCAATGAGAGGACTAATATAACTAATAGCTGGACTTGATATAACCTGGGAATTAACCAAACTACAAGGTTAAGGGCACAGTCTGCCAGGCTGTCAAATCTTCCCCAAACCTCTGACCCCTTCTGCAAAGAATTAGGGTCTAAGTCTAAAGTTAGAAAGAGGAGTTTACACAAGACTATCCTCACTTATGATACTAATACTAAGTTTGGGGTGTTATTGACTGAACTGTGCTCCTCCAAAATTTATACGTTGTAGTCCTAACCACCAATGTGACTGTCTTTGGAGACAGGTCCTTTATGGAGGTAATAAAGGTTAAATAAGGTCATAGTGGTGGTTCCCTAATCCAATATGACTGGTGCCCTTACATGAAAAGGAAGAGACACCAGGAAAGTACAATCAGAGAGAAAAGGCTGTGTGAGGATACAGCAAGAAGATGGCCATCTGCAAGCCAAGGATAGAAGCTTCAGGAGAAGAAAAACCTTTGTCACCTTGATCTTGAACTTCCAGCTTCCAGAACTGTGAGAAAATAAATTTCATTTGTTTAAACAACTCAGTCTGTGATATTTTGCTATGGCATCCCTAGCAAACTAATACAGGGGGATTCTCAAAAGTACCCTCAGTTTCCATTTTTCACTGTAAAGACTCACAGAACATAAATATATAAATTATATAAAGTAATAGTTATAACAATATCATGCTTTGTGAAAAAATACACATGTAATATATGTAACAATAGCGTAAAACAAGGTAAGAAGAAATACAGGTATATAGAGTAATGTTTCTATATATTACTGGAATTAAATTAACATATATCTTAGGTAGATTCAATTAAATTAAAAGATGCAAGGTAAATCTTAAAGCAACCAATAATAATAATTACTCAAAAATATTGTGAAAAATCCTTAATTAAAATATTACACTAGAAAATATTCACAATGCAAAAAAAAGCAATAAAGAATGATTAGTAAAACAAAAATAAAATGAGATATATAGGAAACAAAAAGTAATGGGTGGAGATAAATTCAACTCTATTGATAATACAATTAAATTTTAGTGGATTAAACAACCCTATCCAAAGCACAGACTGTCAGACTGGATATTAAAAAGATGGGATTTGGCTGGGCGCAGTGGCTCTCGCCTGTAATCCTAGCATTTTGAGAGGTGGAGGCGGGTGGATTGCCTGAGCTCAGGAGTTTGAGACCAACCTGGGGGACACAGTGAAACCCCATTTCTACTAAAAGAAAAAATTAGCCAGGTATGGCAGTGTGTGCCTGTAATCCCAGCTACTCGGGAGGCTGAGGCAGGAGAATCACTTGAACCTGGTAGGCGGAGGTTGCCGTGAGCCGAGATCGCTCCACCGCACACCAGCCTGGGCATCAAAGTGAGACTCCATCTCAAAAGGGAAAAAAAACGATGAGATTTGACTATGCTATCTTACAGGAGACACGCTGTAGAATCAAATATACAAACAGATTGAACATAAAAGGAAAGAGAAAAATATGTCATGCAAACAAAAACTTTATGAAAGCGAAAATGGCTACTCTAATGTCAGACAAAATAAACTTCAAACAAAAAAGTTACTAGAGGAAAAATAGGGATTTATTATTGAAAAATGTTTACTACATCAGGAATATTTAACAATTATATGCACATAATAAAAGATCATATATCTATTGATATGTCTTATCAATAGAATAAAGGACAAAGGCCACATAATCATCTCAATAGATGCAAACACAAGTATTTTATAAAACCCAACATCATTTAATGATAAAAATCCACATCAAATTAGTCAATAGAAAAGAACTTGTTCTGTCTGATAAAGTCATCTACAAAAACCCACATGAATGCCATACACAATAGTGAAAGACTGAATGCTGGTCCCCTAAGATCAGAAACAAGGATGCCTGCTCTCTTTACTTCTACTCAGCATTGTGCTAGAGGTTCTAGCCAGGGCAATTATTCAAGAAAATAAAATAGAAACCATCTAACCAGGAAGGGAAGAAGTAAATCTATTTTTATTCTCAGGTAACATCATCTTATATAGAGAATATCCTAATGGAGCCATTTAAAAGCTATTTTCGGTGATAAACAAATTCAGCAATTTTGCGGGGTACCGAACAATGTACATTAATTAATTGTACCCCCAAAAAATGAAATTCAAGAAACAATACAATTTAAAGTAACATAAAAAATACTTAAAAATCAATTTAGCAAAAGAAGTGCAAGACATATACTTTGAAAACTACAGAATATTGCTGAAATAAATTAAAGAAGACCTAAATAAAAAGAAAGACATCCCATGTTTATGGATCAGGACAGTTAATATTATCAAGATGACAATACCTTCCAAATTGATATATAAATTCAATACAATTCCTGTCAACATCCAAATGGTGATCTTGCAGAAATGAAAAACTGATCATAAAAATTCGTATGAAATTTCAAAGGATCATGAAAAGCCAAAATAATATTGAAAAAAAAGGAACAAAGTTGGACAATTTACATTTTTCCCATTTTAAAACTTACTACAAAGCTACACTAAGTAACACATAAAGATGAACATATAGGTCAATTCAATAGAATTAGAGTTCAGAAGTAAACACTCAAATTTATGGTAAATTCATGTTCAACAAGTCCCCAGAAAATTCAGTGAGGGGTAGCAAAGGAGTGGTAATAGGCTTTTCAACAAATGCTTAACTGTGCTCCTCCAAAATTTATACGTTGTAGTCCAATACGGTGTAGTCACACCAATGTGACTGTCTTTGGAGATAGGTCCTTTATGGAGGTAATTAAGGTTAAATGAGGTCATAGGGGTGGTTCCTTAATCCAATATGACTGGTGCTCTTACATGAAAAGGAAGAGACACCAGGGAAGCACAATCAGAGAGAAAAGGCTGTGTCAGGACACAGCAAGAAGATGGCCATCTGCAAGTCAAGGAAGATGGCCATCTGCAAGCTGGGACAACTGAATATTAAGATACGAAAAAAGGCCAGGAGTGGTGGCTGACGCCTGTAATCCCAGCATTTTGGAGGCCAAGGCGGGTGGATCACTGGAGGTCAGGAGTTCCAGACCAGCCTAGCCAATATGGTGAAACCCTATCTCTACTTAAAATACAAAATTAGCCAAGCGCAGTGGCACACACCTGTAATCCCAGCTACTCCAGAGGATGAGGTAAGAGAATCACTTCAACCTGCGAGGTGGAGGTTGCAGTAAGCTGAGATCACGCCACTGCACTCCAGCCTGGGCGACAGAGCGAAACTCCATCTTAAAAAAGAAAAAGAAAAACAAACATGCCAAAAAAAATAAAATAAAATTGAACCTCTTCGTCATATTACCTACAAAAATTAACTCAAAATAAATTTTAGACCTAAACATAACAGCTAAAAGTAAAGAAATCTTAAAATATGTATGTATATGTGAGCAAATCTTTATGGCCTTGAGTTAGTCATAAACCTTAGTAAAACACCCAAAAGTGAGAAATGAAAAAGTAAATTAATTGGACTTCTCAAAATTAAAAACTGCGTTTCAAAGGATAGCATCAAGAAAATAAAAAGACAATACACAAAATGGAAAAAACGTTTTCATGTATCAGATAAGAAACTTGTATTTAGAAGATTTAAATAAATATTATTGTATCGAGAATGTATAAAGAAATCTCAAACTCAATAATAAAAAGACAAATAAACAAATTTTAAAATAGGCAAAGTATTTAAATAGACATTTCCCCAGGGAAGACATACAAATGACCGATAAGCACATGAGATGTTCAACATTATTGGCCACTTTTAATGCAAAACTGCAATGTCTTTTGCACCAATCCAATAAGTCAAAACCATAATAGGATGTCACTGCATACCCACTAAGATGGCTTTTGTCAAAACAAAGAGATAATAAAAAATTATGTGTGGACATAAAAAAAGCGTGGAAAAGAATCTGGAGAAATTTGAATCTTCATACACCCATTATTGATGGGAATGTAGCATAGTACAGTCACTTTGGAAAACAGTCTGACAATTTTTCCAAAGGTTATACACAGAGTTACCATATGACCTCAAGATTTCACTTCTAGGTATATTCCAAAGGGGAATAAAAATTTATGTTCACACAAAAAGTTGTACATGAATGTTCATAAAAGCAACGTTCACAATATCGAAAATGTGGAAACAAACCTAAGGTTTATCAAGAAAGAATGGATAAACAAAGTGTGGTATATTCATACAATGAAATTTCATTCAGCAATAACAACATATGAAGTATGGTATATACTAAGACATAAGTGAAGCTTACAAACATTACGTTAATGAAATAAGGTAGTTGCAAAAGACTATATATTCTATGATTTCACTTATAGGAAATGTCTGGAATAGGGAAATAATTAGAGATGCAAGAAGATTTGTGGTTGCCTAGGACTTGGAGTTGGGGGTTAAGAGAAAATGGGGAATGACTTCTAAAGAGTACTCCATTTTTCGTAAATTTGACTTTGGTGATGGTTGCACCACTCTGTGAATATACTAAAAAACATAGAATTGTACATTTTAGGTGGATTAATTATATGGCATAGGAATTATATCTCAAAGAAGCTGATATATTTATGTATGTATATTTACAAAGTCATGCATTCTTTAATGATGGGGATATGCTCTGATAAATACATTGTTAAATGATGTCATCATTGTGTGAACATCATAGTGTACTTACACAAACCTAGATGAGTTCACTTACTACATACTTGGACTACATGGTATAGCCTATTGCTCCTAGGCTACAAACCCATACAGCATGTTATTGTATTTAATACTGTAGGCAATTGCTACAGAGTAGTATTTATGTATCTAAACATATCTAAACATAAAAGAGGTTCAATAAAAATATGGTACTATAATCTTACGAGACCACAGTCATATATGTGGTCCATGGTTGGCCAAAACATCATATAAGGAACATGACTGTATATGTGCCATATACGACATTTTCATCAACATATTTGTGTGTGTGTGTGTGTATATATATATATATAATAGAAGAAGAAATTATTGGGGAAGCTTGGTTATATATTTTTCTCCTGGAATCAGCTGGATTTGTAAAATCTGATTTGTAAAAGTACAAATTGTTAGATATCATTAAAACAATTGTACAAACTGAAGGGAAACATATTTTATCTTTTTTTATTATTAAAACAAAAGCCTATGCCTGGCAAAGAAACTTTACTATATTCCAAGATGAAAAAAACTTATGTAAAGATTAATAAAGATATCCAGATTATGAACAAGACTGGAAAATAGTCAGTATATCTTATAAGAAGAAAATGGAAAGATCTGAATTCTTACATTTGGAAAACAAACATTGGGGTAGATGTCACAGAACTCCATGAATACATGAATGTTACATCCAAGGTCAACATAATACAAAGGAATGATTTTGTAAATCAAGAAGATAATTTAAAAATAAATATAATGACATCTATTGAAATAATTAAGTGGAAAGAATTCATTAACCCCAAATATGATACCAGCAGAAAAAATTATTTTCTTCAAAAAGACACAGTAAGTCCTTGATGTACTTGCAAAAATAGCAATCTCTAGAGTTTATTTTGGAGTGCCAACAAAGCTCTCCTCCACTGCTAAAATCCAGCTAGATAAGTCAAGTTTCAGACTCAGAGAGGTAATTCTCATTTTGAAATGAATTAATCAAGCATGCTATTAGATGGAATTTAAAGTCATGAAACTGGGTGATATCACAAAGGGAGTGTATATAGAAAGATCAGTGTAATTAATAAAGTGTAAATAGATGTAGATAGTATATATGGAAAATAACATGATAGATATAATCTATGATTTACCAAAATAATATATTTGAAGGGATAATTCCTAATATTGAGTTGATCACAAATCAAGTACAGTTCATGGTATTTGAGTTTAGGCTTAAGAAATAGTTATTGGCAGCTCACTAGATGGAAAATGGAATGAGAGCCATTATATTAAAATTTAATTTCACAGCAAAGACTGAGAGATAAGATTCAAGATTGATACTTTGCAGGTTGGCCTCCCAAGAAGTTGGAAAAGCCAAGCTTCTCTGACAATTGGCTATAGTACATCCCTGTAAAAAGGCAACCTATTCCGGTCAACTGCAAGTCTTACACAACTCTGTCATGTCAGGGGAGGGTCTCTACTTCCCAGTACTGGTTGTTGAGATGGAAAATCTTGGTTCCAGTTTCAAATATCACACAGCTGAAACCACAAGTCTTGGACCCATGGCCTGGTATCATGCCAGAGGAAGAGCTAACATGTACCCAACGAGATAGAGCAAAATTAAGATCAGGTTTCCTTTGGGAGAAAATGAGTAGATGGAATTATGAAGAGATATGATTTACACTGTATACTTTCTAGCATATTTTAAATTTCATACACTGTGCATGTATTACCCACACAATTTTTTTCTAAAAGTGGATAAGTATCTACATTTTTGACAATGAAAAGCACTGACACCATCTTATGTTTAGATAAAGCAATGTTCTCATGAGATAAGAGTAACTTGAAACTTCAGTTTTCTCACTAATTAAGTACAAAGCATTTAGTATACATTATTAATATGCTTCTCTCCAACATCCCAGCTAGACACTTTCTCAAGTAACTTTATCCACTTCTTCTTCTTCTGATAGTTATAAAATCACAGTTTAAACTCTTCTTAGATTTATTTGGAAGTTTTCAGCCTGATGTGAAAAATGAAACCTTATTATGAAGTTAATTTTGTCCTTGCTGAGGCTGACTTTTCTGCCTGCTTTGGAGGCTCTGCACCTTTTTAAATATACAAATGAAATAAGCGATTATTTTAATTTTTCATGGTACTTGTTCTTTTCATTTTATGGTATTTTTAATAGCTTATTTCAGTAACCTGCACAATGCTTTGATTCAACATTAGAGTTTGAAAGATTCTGTTTTCAGATTAGATTTAGGAAACCCAGTTATATTCACTATTTACAATAACATCTTCTCTATGCCTAGATACTTAATATGTACTAAGTGGTATTGCCCTTTTCTAAAATTCAGAAAATGATCTTTTTTCTCTTTTCTTTTCAGTCAGTGAATCATTAATGCCTAATTCTAACAATTCTGAAAGGTAAATGGGCCTCCAGGTTTATAAACATAGGGCCACCAGTCTCTTGGCCAACTGACAGAGGGAGCCCACACTAGATAGATGCACAGCAAATACTCCCGTATGTAAAAAGAAAGTGATACTATTCTGCTGATGGTATTTAAAACAGGTGCGGATGTATACTATAGTGTAAGGGGAGTGGGAATGTGTTGCTCTACTGTAGATGTAACATCACTGGCAACAGCAACCATTATCTGGGCACCATCATTCCTCCTTCAATATGTGCCAAATGCGTAATACATTGTATCTCTTGAATCACTACAACACTTGTGAGGCAGGTATCATTATTATCCCTATTCTGTTCTGAAAACAATCCTAAGCTCATATAGCCAGAAAATTTGGCAAAGCCAGTATTTAAATTCTCATAAGCTGCATGAACTCGGAGGATATGTTCTTAAGGACTGTACTAGGCAGCTTCCCAGCAAAGTGTAGGAATAAAGATATTCTTGTTTGAAATAGTTATCTGCACATGCCAATTTTATAGATATACTTAAGACAGGGAGAGGTAAATGGACACTTTTCCCAGTACCAGCAAAATGACAAGTAGGTTTACACCACAGTTCTTTTGAGGTCAAAAATATCTCTGCAAGGCCATACTTCTTGCTCATCATAAACACAGTTGTGGATTAAGAAAAAAACCATTCTGTGCTGTTTTGGTATATTAGGTATGTAAACAGTATGCTGAAGAACCCAAATGCATAGGATTTGTTTCCTCTTCAATGATCTTTGGCCTATCTATATCTTCAGCCATGAGCAAACAGCTACATAAGAATTTTTATCAGATAATGTATTCATATCCATAAGACATTTCCACAGCACTTTTATTGATATATTGACATATCTTAGCCTAATCCACATATTTACTCAGGAAAAAATATGTACAAATCTCTAAAATAAAATTGTCTAGGAAATAGCATTATTTATAAGCATAACTTGACAGCTCCATATTCACATCCCATTATGGTATCCATGGTGCAATATATTTTAAGATAGCCTTCATGTTTATCTTTACATTTACAAAATAAATGAAAATTCTGGGAGTTTACTGTGCAGAGAAGCTATGAATGTGTAATATTTCTGTTTCCGTGAAAGCTTCTCACCAGCCATATTTGACTATGGGAATCTGTATCTCCTTTGTTCCCTGTACTGAGTAAACCCCTCACCAAGACAGTTGATTGCTGAATTAAAATCTGAGGAGAGAAAGAAATAAATTTCTGCACTGTTTGTACAACAATATATTCAGCAGTGTACTGTAAGACATTATGACTTAAAGTAATGCTGTAGAATGCTAGCAACAAAGAATTTAAAGCAGACTCAGAGGGAACTCATAATCATAAAGTCATCCTTAGACAAGGATAATAAAAACACAGTTACAGTAAACAGACTGAGTCCTCAATCACACTGGATAAATCATAAGGTAAAAAATGGTAAAAGCAAACCACAGACATCATTTGACCAGGGTAGAAAGAAATGATCAAACAATGAGGTAATAGAAATGTCACAACACTGGAGCTGGTGTTCATTACGACTTCTTTCAGTGCCATTCATTCCCCTTAAAGGTCAAAGAAACTTTGGGAATGATGAAACACCACTTTCATTTTCCTTTGTTCCCTCTTTGCCCGGTTTTAAATTCTCTCTTAGGAGTCTTACCTGAGATCTGGCTTGACTGTTACATTGTGTTGATGACAATAGCCAACCTTGGTTTGGAGAGAAAAGCCAATATGTTTTCTCTTGAAACCAAATATGACCCAAATATTCTTAAAAATAATCATATTGTTGTTAGAAAAGGGAAAATGGTTTCAATATACGGGTTTATAGAAATACTGAAGAATTAGCATAAAAAACAAATTCTCTAATAATTCAAAGGCAGAAATTCCTATTGTTTAACCTTCATGGAAGGCAGAAAATGAATTGCTGGGACACTGGCTTTGTTCAAAAATCATGGATGACATTTCCCAGGAAATCATAAAATCGGATTCCCTGAGCCTTGTGAAATCAAACAAGTGAATGTTTTTTATTTTAAGGAACTCCTATGCATTTAACCACTTCTCTAGGGTCTCATAGTAATAATAACTAATATAACACATGCACAGTAATGAGAAAGTCTAGGAAAATTGGGTCTTGGGTCAAGAGTCAAATGTGATCAAACTGAACTGCCCATGTCTTGACTAAGAAGTGAAGGAATTCACTCAAATTTATCTTTTATACTTTAATAATCTAAACTTTGACTTTAAAAAATTATTCATTTTGAGAGTATTTGATTAAATCTGTTTGAGATAGTTACTTTATGACCTGGGTTAGACTTCTCAGAGGCCACTAAGAGGGATATAGAGCCCATAAATCTAGTAGGAGAAGTTAAACAGCCAGTTGCCAAGACCTACTGATACTAGTCTTGACCATGGTAGATTTTATTCACTTAACCAGTTTTAAGTCTCACGTGACTCTGGAGTCTACATCTGTCTATGTATTTCTTAGGCATAGGCTAAACTGCTGTAAAAGAAACTAAAAAATATGGAAGCTCAAATTAGATTGTATTTTTTTTTTCCTTCACTCTCTCACAAAATAATCCAGAGGAAGAGAGCAGTCCAGGATAGGAAGGCAAGTTCCATAAGAACATCCGGAAACTCAGGTCATGGGTAAAGACCCTGTCGTCCTTATTAGGAACCTTTCTCACCTTTTCTCTCTAGGTCTAATGTCTCTGGCTAGTATAATCTTCGTTTTCTAGATAATAAGGAGGCAGAAAGAGAGAAGCAAACCAGCATTTATTTAAAGGCTGTGTGTTGACAATAGTACATATTACTTCTACTTGCATTCCATAGTCACAGGGCCATACTTAGGGGAAAAAGAAGCTGGAAACTTAAATTTGAAGTTATGCAACACCACACCTTACTAAAACTATGGTGTGTGTGTGTGTGTGTGTGTGTGTGTGTGTGTGTGTGTCTGAGTGTTTGAAGAACTCCATTGCTCCAAAGTTAAAAAAAAGGGAAAAGTAATGAAAGAAAGCAAAAAGCTTGTCTCTTCACATATTAAAAGGTGAAGCTAACTCAATCAACATGCCTTAAAAGTGGAACTCATGTAGCATTCTCCAGTGGCGCACATTTCTAGGTGCCAACTGTAGTAAGAGAACTAATTAGTACAATGTTTCATTTGCGTAGTATTAGTGAATCATATACAAATTATAACAAAGAATATATCAAGAGCCATATTTTGCATCTCTTGTGATTCTCTTTTATGTTCAAAATGATGTTGCCATGATTTGTCAGTAAATGATTTTTGACAATTTTATTGTATTTCTTATTATTTCAGGTCTTTGCCAAATAAAATGGATAAAGATTTCTGGCTTTTAAGGTGATTTTATTTTAAATCTGAAAATTATAGGACAGTTTAATCTTAGTCCTCGAAGATAATGGAATGGAATGAATTATAGTTCCCAATTACGCTGCCTCCCTTAGGAAGATTATGTGCACTTATTTTCATGTGACTAGTAGTATATTTCTGCGGTTTAATTCTATTTTCCCACCTATTTACATCAGCATAGTCATGTGACTTGTTTTAGCAAGTAAGATGTGGGAAGAGTAGCCACTATTCAATTTCTGAGCAAATGCTTTATCAGAGATGGTATGTTTTTTCAGATTCCCTTGCCTTTTCCCTCTGCCTTAGCAGTAGCAAATCCTGCAAAGGACCTGCGCCTTTAGCCTGGAACCCAGAATGGAAAGACACAGAGAAGTGAGCGGCTGTGGCTGTGCATAACGTCTAGTTTTACATGTCACTTTAACTGGGCCAAAGGCCGTGGGGTGCCCAGACATTTGGGCAGACGTTGCTCTGGGTGTGTCTGAATGAGATTAACACCTGAATTCACAGACTGAGTAATGCACATTGCCATCCCTAATGAGGGTGGGCCTCATCCTATCAGTTGAATGTCTGAATGGAACAAAAAGACTGACTTTCTCAGGAGTAAGAGGGAATTCCTCCTGCTTGACCGCCTTTATGTGGATCAGAGGCATTTTCCTGCTGTTAGACATGAACTGAAGCATCAGCTTTTCTTGGGTCTCAAGCCTGCAGGACTTCAGACTGCAACTGCATTATTCACTCTCCTGGCTCTCATACCTTCAGACTCAAACTGGAATTATGCTATATCCTGGGTCTACAGCTTGCCAACTACACATCTTGGGACTTCTCAGCCTTCGTAATTGCATAAGCCAAATCCTTATTTAAAAATTTCATATATATGTATACAAGTTCCTATAGGTTATGTTTCTCTGGAGAATTCACTGTATCAGATACAGAAGATGAGCAAGAAACTAACTTAAAATGTGTTAAACCATTGAAATATGGGCATCATTTGTTACAATGGCAAAACTCATTAAAACGGGTTGATTTATAAGAGTTATCTATATGTACTACATATAAAACCTTTGTAAAAAAAAATGTTGCAAGTATTTTCTCATACTGTAGCCTGGTTTGTTTTTTAACTTTTATTTTAAGTTATCTTAAAATAAAATATACAGGGGTATCTGTGCAGGTTTGTTACATAGGTAAACGTGTGTCATGGGGTTTTGTTGGACAGATTATTTCATCACCCAGGTATTAAGTCTAGTACCTATTAGTTATTTTTCCTGATCCTCTTCCTCCTTTCACCCTCCACCCTCCTATAGGCCCCAGTTTCTGTTGTTTCTATGTGTCTATGTATTCGCATCATTTAGCTCCCACTTATAAGTGAGAAGATGCAATATTTGGTTTTCCGTTCCCATGTTAGTTTGCTAAGTGTAACAGCCTCTAGGTCCATCCATGTCCCTGTAGACTTGATCTCATTACTTTTTATGGCTGCATGGTATTCCATGGTGTATATGTACCACATTTTGTTTATCCAATCTATCATTGATGGGCATTTAGGTTGATTCCATGTCTTTGCTATTGTGAGTAGTGCTGCAGTGAACATACACATGCACATGTCTTTACAGTAGAATGATTTATATTCCTTTGGGTATATACCCAGTAATGGGATTGCTGGATCAAATGGTATTTCTGTCTTTAGGTCTTTGAGGAATGGCCACTTTGTCTTCCATAATAGTTGAACTAATTTCCACTCTTGCCAACAGTGTATTAAGTGTTTCTTTTCCTCTGCAATCTCACCAGCATCTATTATGTTTGACGTTTTAATAACAGCCATTCTGACTAGTGTGAGATACATCTCATTGTGGTTTTGATTTGCATTTCCCTAATGATCAGTGATGTTGAGGATTTTTTCATATGATTGTTGGCCTCATGTATGTCTTGTTTTGAAAAATGTCTGTTCATGTCCTTTCCTTTTAAAAATAGAGATTTTAATTTTAATGAAATCTAAATTAACTTTTTTATGGTTAGTGTTTTGAACTCTAAAATATTTTACCTAGCCCTTTATACTTCTGTATCTATGCATATATACACACACATACATATGTCAGTATGCGTGTGTTTGTGTGTGTGCATGTGCCTGCATTAAATCTACACTCTTGACATGTGATCTCAATTTCTGCTGTAGTTTTTTTTTTTCTTTTCCTCTTTTACTAAGATTTCATAGATTAACTGCCTACCCTACATAACCCATTATTTTTCTCTACTACTTGGTATTTAAAGTACATCTTTATTTTTTTAAATGGTTGCTTTATCATTACAACTGCCCCTTTAACTGTTATAGCCTGTCCTAAAGTAACATTCTATTACTTCATACATACTGAAAGACACTTATGAGGGCACATCTCTCATTTCCATCTCTCACTTTGTATCATTGTTGATATTGTAGACATATATTTTTTTCCACAAATATTATAAAGCTTAAGTTACTTTGTTAGTGTTTTAAATTAATTATATATTTTCTTATCCTAATAGACTTTATTTTTAGAGCAGTTTTTATTTCATAGAAAAAGTAAGTAGACAGTATAGAAAATTCCCATACACTCCCTGTTCCCACACATATTTAACCTCCCTGGCTATCAACATCCACCATCGGAATGGTACATATGTTACAGCTGATGAGCCTACATGAACATATTGTTACCCAAAATCCATAGTTTACATTAGAGTTTATTTTTGGTGTTGTATAATTTATGAATTTTGAAAAATGCATAATGACATGTATCCATAATTATAATATACAGAATAGTTTCACTGCCATAAAAAAAAAAAATGCTTTCCACCTATTCATCTGTCCATCACCCCTAATCCCTAGTAACCGCTAATCTTTTTATTGTATCTGTCGTTTTGCCTTTTCCAGAATGTTATATAGTTGGAATCATACAATATGTAGGTATTTCACATTACCTTCTTTTGCTTAGTTATATGCATTTAACGCTCCTCCATGTCTCTTCATGGCTTCATAGCTCATTGCTTTTTAGTAATATTATTACTGAATAATATTTCCTTTTCAGGATGTAACACAGTGTGTTTATTCATTCACCTAATGAAGGACATCTTGGTTGCTTTCAAGTTTTGTCAATTATGAATAAAGCTCCTGTAAACATCCATGTGCAGGTTTTTGTGTGAACATGAATTTTCAACTCCTTTGGATACCAAGGATCATGATTGCTAGATCATATGTTAAGAGTATGTTTAGTCTTGTAAGAAACCGCCGAACTCTCTTCCAAAGTGGCTGTATCATTTTGGATTTCCAACAGCAGTAAATGAGAATTCCTGTGGCCGTGTATCCTTGTCAGCATTCGTTCTCATCAGCATTTTCAATTTTGATCATTCTAATAGTTAGGCAGTAGCATCTTATTGTTGCTTTAATTTGGAATTTCCGAGTAAAATATGATGTTGAGCGTCTATTCCTATGCTTACTTGTCATCTCTAAGTCATCTTTGATGAGGTGTCTGTTCAAATGTTTTGCTCATTTTTAAATCAGGTATTAACAGTTTGTTTTGATATTGTTGAGTTTTAACAGTTCTTTGCCTATTTTAGATAACAGTGTTTTATCAGATATATTTTTTGCAAACATTTTTCCTCAGGTTCTGTCTTGTCTTCTCATTCCTTTGACTGTCTTTTGGAGAGCAGAATTTTTAATTTTAATGAAGCCCAAATTATCCATTATTTATTTTATAAATCATATCTTTGATATTGTATTTAAAAAGTCATTGTTATGCTCAAATCATCTAGATTTTCTAGTTTTTGATTTTCCATTATATATTTATGTCTATGATCCATTTTAAATTAATTTTTGTGAAAGATGGGAGTTCTATGTGTACATTCATTTTCTTGCATGTGGATGTCTCAATTATACTTTAGTCAGTTTAAGGAGGTATAGTTTCCATATAATTTACTTACTTGAAAAATCAATTGGAAAAATTTTGACAAATAAAAACATTAAAATGCTCTCACCTCCAGAATATTCCTTACATCTATTTGCATCAATCCCTTACGCATTAACCCTTGACCCTGGCAACAACTGATCTGCTTTCTGTTATAATGGTTTACCCTCTCTAGAATTTCACACAATTGGACTCATACAGCATGTAGTCTATTATTATTAGATTATTTTACTTAGCATAAAGTTTTTGACATTCATCCACGCTGTCATGTGTATCAGTAATTTGTTCCTTCTAAATACCAATCAGTTTTTTACCAGATATATTTTGGTATATTTTTATATAGGGAACAGAAGCATAAACTATAAACAGAAATAGATAAATTGGAACTCATTCAACTTAAAAAAAATTTTTTTCTTCTAAAGTCATGCTTAGAATAATGAAATTGTAATACACAGCCTGGTATCTCTATTTACTGTATGACCATTATCCAGTAAATATTTCTGCATTTATCAGTTGATGGGCATTTCAGTTGTGTCCAGGTTTTTGATATTATGGGTAAAACTGCTATAAAAATTCATGCAGTTTCAGTCTTTGTGTGCATATGTTTTCTGTTTCCTTGAATACATAACCAAGGGTAGATTGATTAGATTATATGAAAAGTGTCCGGTTAACTCTATAGGAAACTGCCAGCCTATTTCCAAAGCAGCTGAACCATTTTGCATTTACATCAGGAATATTTCAGAGTTCCACTTGTCCCACTATCTCACTAACACCTATTCTTGTCAGTCTTTTAAACTGGGTTAGTATAGTAGGGATCTATGTTACCTCAGTGTGACTTATTTACATTTCCTTAGTGAATAATGATGCACATTTTTATCTACTGATTTTCTACTTGCTAATCTCTTATGAAGTGTCTGTTTAAATATATTGACTTTCTAATTGCATTGTCTTTTTCTTAGTAAGTTATCATACACTTTATATTTCAGATGCAAGTACTTCATAAAATAAATGTGATGCAAGTATATTTTTCCAGTCTGTAATTAAAGTTTCAATATTCTAGCCATGACTTTAGAAGAAAAGATTTTTTTAAGTTGAATGACTTCCGATTTAACTATTTTTGTTTATGGTTTATGCTTCTGTGCTGTATATTGAAAAATAATTCCCTCAAACAAAATCACAATGATTTGCTTGTTTTTTTTACCCAAGAAATTTTGTAGTATTAGTTCTTATATTTATATCTCTGATTCATTTCCAGGTGACTTTTATATATGGAGTGAGGTAAAAGTCAAAAAATTGCTTTTATCATAAACAGAGTTTCAAGTATTATGGCATCATTTCTTGAAAAGATTGCCTTTTTCCTATTACATCACCGTGGCATTTTGTCCAAAATCAATTACCATTTGTTTGTTGGCCTTTTTCCTGAAATTTATTCTATTTCATTGATGTGTACGTCTATCTTTACACAAAAACCATACATTTTACAGTTAGTCTTGAAGTCAGGTTGTGAAAGTCTTCCAAATGTGTTCTTTTCCAAATTGGTTTGGCAATTTTAGGTTATTTGCATTTTCATGTAAATTCAGTTTGTCTATTTCTAACAAAACAGTCTGCTGGCATTTTTACTAGGAATGGCTTAAATCTATGGATCAATTTGGAAGACAATTTGCATCTTACTGGTTTTTAGTGTTCCAACCCATAAATATGGAATATCTCTCTACTTTGTTTTCTTTAATTTTCTGTTAGCAATATTTTGTAGTTTCAGTGTACAGTATTAAACATTTTTATGTTCACCTCTAAGTATTTCTTATCAATCTTATTGTAAATAAGACATTTTAAATTTCTATTTATATATAATAAATAATAATAAAATAGATTTTTATATATTAATCACATAAATATGATGTAACCAAACTCACATATTGGTTCTAGTACCTTTTATCATAGATTGCTTTTCAGATACTCTTCATTATTATGTTATCTCCAATCTATATTTTATTTATTTATTTTCTTGCCTTACCTTATTGTTGGCTGGAACTTACAGTAAAATGTTCACTATACCTGATAAGATTGAACATTATTGCCTGAGTTTTGATCTTAGGGAAAAAGTATCCATCTTTCAGCATTTAGTATGATGTTGGTTAGGTTAATTTTACCAAGTCTAAAAAATACGTTGTTATTCATATTTTGTTGAGAGGTTTTATTATAGATAAATGTTGAAATCTGTCCAATATATTTTCTGCCTTTATGGAAATGATTATGTCACTTTGTTTAGTCTTTTGATGTGGTGAATTACATTTACTAGAATTTTAAGTTAGAAATTTGAATGTTGAACCAACTTTGCCTTCCTGGAGCAAACATTACTTGGTCACAATACATTATCTTTTTTTGTATTTTTTGATATGCTAGTATTTTAATACAAATTATTGCATCTATATTTACGAAGGAAATTGGTTTCAGTAGTTTGTGTTTGAAGGATCTTTGCCTGGTTTTGGCAATAGAGTGATCCTAGCTATATATACACTTTTTGCTTGCTGCTGTATTGTTACCTACATACTTAGGTATCTACTTAGGTAGATAGAGGGCTTTATTTTAATTGAGCCTAATATCTCTCTTGCAGTCACACTTAAAATGTACCACATAGATCAATATCATGTCTTTTTTATTTTATTTTATTTTTACTCCAGGATTGCATCTGAGATACCTTATTATATTTAGTCATCATGTCTCTTTACACTTCTCTTGGTTGTGGCAGTTTCTCAGACTTTATTGTTGGTGACCTTGACAGCTTTGAGGATTACCAGTCAAGCATTTTGTAAAATGTCTCTCAACTGATATTTGTCAGATATTTTACTCATGATTAGACTGGGGTTACAGGTTTTGTAAGACAGACTACATTAGTAAATTACCATTTTTATCCCATAATAACAAGGGCACATACTATCAACATGACTTTTCAGCGTGGTTGTTGATCTTATTCACTTGGCTGAAATTGGGTTTGTCAAGTTCCTGCACTGTAAAGTTACTCTTATTTTTCTCCATTTTCAAACACTGTACTTTTTAGAAGGAAGTCACGATGTGTATAGCCAACACTTAAAAATCAAGGGATTTTACACTCCCTCCCTGAGGGCAAAGTATCTACATAAACTATTTGAAATTCTCCTGCAAGAGGGATTTGTCTCTTCTCTCTCGTTTACTTGTTTATTTAATCATTTCTTTCTATTCATATGACCTCATGGATATTTATCTTGTATTTGGGCCTATAACCCAACACTACTCATTTTTTGCTGAAATTGTTCCAGCTTTGGATATTTGGAGCTCTTTCTGTTGGTTCTTGCACTCTTTTAGCATATCCACCTAATTATTGGTTTGTCATTTTTTACTTTCTTATTTTCTGACAGTATAAGATGCTCAAGGCTCAGCTTGTATATTAACTGCCCAGCCATTCCTCCAAAAAGCCTTGTACTTGTTTTTTGGTTTGTTTTTGAAATACGGTCTCATTATGTTACCCAGGCAGGAGAGGAGTGGTGCAATCTCAGCTCACTGCACCCTTGGCCTCCTAGGTTCATGTGATCCTCTTGCTGAGTAGCTGGGACCACAGCCACACACCGCCAAGCCTGGCTAATTTTTGAATCTCTTTGTAGACATGGAGTTTCATCATGTTGCCCAGGCTGGTCTCAAACTCCTAGCATCAAGCCATCAGCCCACTTCTGCCTCCCAGAGTGCTGGGATTTCAGGTGTAAGCCACCACAACTCATTTGTATTTGTTTTTACATGTAGCATTTGGCTGGGTACAGTGGCTCACGTCTGTAGTTCCAGCATGTTGGGAGGTGTAAGTGAGAGAGTTAAAGACCAGCGTGAGCAACATGACAAAACCTCATGTATACGAAAAATTAGCCAAATGTGGTGGCACACGCCTGTGGTCCCAGCTACATGGGAGGTTGAGGTGGGAGGATCACCTAAGGCCGGGCGTTTGAGGCTGCAGTAAGCCAAGATTGGGCCACCGCACTCCACCCTGGGTGACAGAGTGAGGCCCTGGCTCAAAATAATAATAATAATAAAATAAATATTTATATAACTGTGGACCTACTTTGAAAAGTAACGTTTTATTTAATCAATTTGTTTACTTAAATGTTACTGAAATGGAAAAAATTCCCTTGTCCTTCTTGCAGGGCATGCGACGCGTGTGTGGCTTCTTCAATGCCCCACTGCTCAAACCTCTAGGGGGAGCATGCAGACAAGCAGAGTGTGGGGCTCCAACCCCATGGTAGCATCTAGGGGTGAATGTTTACAGCTTCTGAAACCCCAGTGGGTGTGTGTTACAGGGTGCTCTTATAGTTTTGTGCTCCTTAGGCAGTTTGGGTTAGTCAGCTCAGTTAGACTCCCTACCTTACCACAAGGACAGAGGGCTTTCTGTATCCCAGGGTTTCCTGTGTAGGTATAGTGGAAGAATTGAATCACACATGGGCTTGAGAAATGAGTACAAGGTTTTATGGAGTGGAAGTGGCTCTCAGCAGATGAGGGAATCAGAAAGGAGATGGAATGGGAAGGTAGTTTTCCCCTGGAGTCGGGCTGCTCAACTGCTGGGCTCTCCTCCCAGAGCCCCAGCCAAACTCCATGTTCTTCTGCTAGTCAACTGCCTTCCTGCCTGCTAACCAGCATCTGTCGGTGTGCTCTTACGGGGTGCATTTCTCTCAATATCCAGCCACTTGTGTCTTCTTTCGCTGGTGTGTTACTCTTGACGTCCAGCCACTTGTGTGCGTGCCCACTAGGGTGTTGGGGTTCTTATAGGCACACAATGGGGGTGCGTGGTGGACCAGGGTGGTCTTGGGAAATGCAACATTTGGGCAAGAAAACAGAAATGCCTGTCCTTACCTAGGTCCCTGGGCACAGGCCTGGGGGTGGAGCCCTCACCAGGGATCTGCCATTCTCTACCTAGCACTTCCCTCCCCTGCTCCCGTATCATTACCATGTACAAACTATTTTCTTGTTGGTTGTAAGGATATACAAAATCAGAAGACACAGGTCCTTCCAATAAAGATCCACAGTACAGTAATATAAACTATAAAGTATCATTTCATAATATAATTTTAAGTAAAATAAATTTTAAAAAATTTGTCATATAACTTTTAAAATGTTTTGTTGTTTCAAAGTTCACATTCATGCAGATTCCCTGCTTGGATAAACATTTCAAAAATGACCCACTTGTGAAAAATTATTCACTTAGGATGCCAAACACCTTCCAATCTAAACTCTTTTTTGCTCCCCCAATTATTATTTAATATTTATCATCTCCTTATCTATTGCAAGTTTAAGGCTTTGCCTCTTATTTTATTGACAAGTAAACAATTATTTTACACATATTATTTTTGAAGCTTTTTAGCATTCTGTACATATAAGAAGATATTGGTACATCATTAGTAAATTTATAACATTTTCATAACATGATACGATATAGTAGTCATTGATAATTGCATTTAGAAGTTAAAAATTCCATATTATGTACTCCTCACACCAACAGGAAATTACAGTGTACATATTGAACAATTAAACAATGAAAACACAATGCATTTCAAAATCGGTATCTCTAGACGAATGTTGTCCATGTAATATTTCATAAGCACAGTTCTCCAGCTTCACTACATTACTAAATTTATTTGACTTTTGGATTTTATTTTATACTCTCTTCAGCATCTTGGTGTTTATTGAGTGAGACATATTCTGTGAGCTCTTTTGTCAACAAACCCAGTAAGTGTTATATTCACAGTAAGTATATTCTAAGTATGTCTAACTATATTCTAAGTAAGTATGTCAAATTAAAGCTAAGTACCTGAAATTTATCCTAAATAAATGATCTGCCATAGTTTCTTTTACATACAAGCAATCAATAAATACTAAAGGGCTAAATAAGTCCATGATGATTTCAGAAGTCTAATGTTTATATACATAAAACATAAAAACTACTCTCTATTCCTCAAGTCAGTGTGAGGAAGAAGTGAGATGCAACTTCTGTGTCTATTTGCAGAACAATCATACATATTTTTCTCCCATTTGGGAGAATTAAAATCCTTGGTTTCTACACCTGGAAGTCTTTTCTCTTACCATTGCTTTTTACCTTGCACTCAAACACTATTTATGCTCAAAAGCTGACTATCACCTCAAAATCATTTCAGAGGAATGTACGGTAGGATTTTTTACCTTGCCAACAAAGATGCTTTACTGGGCCATTTTCAATGTAATTTGGCTCTTGCATGAAAAAGACAGCCTCCTAAATTCAGATATGGCCAGATAAAAACCCTTTCATTCAACTCTACGCTATGTATTTGTCATTAACACTCAAATTCTGCAGCAGGGCTTTGCCACTAGTCCCTGACTAAGCCTTTCATCAAGGGTTTTTATTTTTCACATTTCGGAATCTAGGTGAAACTAGTCTGTCAGTCTCTGCTCACACAAAATGCAATTAGCCACATTTTGGATTTCTTTTCTTACTTAGATTGGGATACTTCATATCTTGCCAAAAAAACTTATTTTCAGATCTGCATTCCTCACACCATTATAAACATTCAGCCAGTGGTTATTCTCTTATTTGTAATATAATTTATACATTAATTTATTTCTGAGTGTCTTATTCTTGATTTGAAACACAAATTTGCTTCCTGCTACTTTTTTTTTAATTTGAATGTAGACAGAGCATTGTTTCTTAATGGAACCTAATATCCATCATGCAAACATCCTAATAACCATGTAGAGTAATGTCGAAAACCATGCAACGTTGGCTGTTTAAAAAGAAAATGAATTAGTGAATGATTCAATTCAGTGGCACCATAAACTTTCTGTACATTAGCTACTCTCTGTGAATATATCTCTCAGTTTTAGAATCTGCATTAACATTTTCCATAAATCTTTGAGTGCATAGAAGTAATGATGTTTATTAAGTAATCTAGCAGAATCTAGTGAAATAAAGAATAATACAGTGTCTTTTTTTTTTTTTTTTTTTTTTTTTTTTTGAGGCGGAGTCTCGCTCTGTCGCCCAGGCTGGAGTGCAGTGGCGCGATCTCGGCTCACTGCAAGCTCCGCCTCCCGGGTTTACGCCATTCTCCTGCCTCAGCCTCCCGAGTAGCTGGGACTACAGGCGCCGCCACTACGCCCGGCTAATTTTTTGTATTTTTAGTAGAGACGGGGTTTCACTGTGTTAGCCAGGATGGTCTCGATCTCCTGACCTCGTGATCCGCCCGTCTCGGCCTCCCAAAGTGCTGGGATTACAGGCTTGAGCCACCGCGCCCGGCCAATACAGTGTCTTAAAGAGATCCCAGAAGACCACTTAAACATCGAGAGTTTCTCACTAATGCAGTGAATAATTCCAAGGTAATTTCTCAGCTACTTCTACACAGTATGTGAAATGACCTTCCTACTAGACATGTATTCAATTATATGTCTCGAGATATTTCCAGTGGAAATTCAAAAATGAAAAAGTGAAACTAAGTGGTCATGTTCTTATCCAAGGCCTACCTTTTCATTTTTAGGTTAACAATAAGAATACATATATAATCTATAATTCATAATTATCAATGCATTACAAAACCTCCATATGTCTAACAGACTATACTGTAATGCTGACATTCTAAAGTTTTAAAGTCATCTAGAAAAACATAAATTTAGAGGAGAAGAAATGAAAGCTATTAAATAGTTGGACAATAGGCTTTACAGGGGGAACTTAATTGAAATGGAATTATTTAAACTACAGAATAATGTACTGCAAGGTGACTTACTGTTGAAAGAAGAAAGTATGATTATTAAGTGAATGCCAAATTGCTCTGCATACAACAAGAGAAAAAAAATCAATTAAATTTGGCAATTCCTCCTTTCATGTAGCTCCCACTCCACCTCTGTTTCTGTCTTTTCTATGTAGATAAGTTACTTGAAATACAAATTGGGCAATGTCATTTTTGGGTATGTATATCTAATCTTTTCAACACTATCATTGAAATGTTTGTCTTACATGTGAATACAAGATATAATGTAATAAGTTTATCACGATATGTTTAAAAAGAGAACAAGCTGGTCATCATAGTTATTAATCAAATAATATGTGATGTTTTAAAATGAAAAAAGTAAAAAGATAACCATTTTAAAATATAGCAGGTTTTTTTATGCTGGGGTGGATTGAATATATTGTTTTAAACAACTCTAGAATATATTTTGTTTGTTTGTTTGATTGGTTGCTTTTGCTTCCTATCCAATCCTGAAATTTTGTCTGTTTTCATGAATTGTACATTTCTCACTGATAACCCATCAGAAAATTACTTGGACCCCAAAGCTTTCTTTTTGGTGTTGATTTATTTAATAAAATCCACTAAATCTGGACATACATACTCACAGCTCCTTCTCTAGTCTTCCCATACTAGATTTTTGTGGAGTTTTCAAAACCATGCTGTGGTAGGCAGAATTCTAAGGTGGATACTAAGATTCACATCCCCCTGGCATACACATTCTGTATAATTTCCTCCTATTGAGAATGGGCATGATTGTGACATATTATATGGCAAAATTTTGCAGAGTAAGGCAGCAAACCACTTGATTCTGATTTTATCAAAATACTATTAGCTACGTTGGCTTGACTTAATCAGATGGGAACCTTTGAAAATGGAACCATTGAAAGCATGAATGAGATTTTCCTCTAGGCCTTGAAGACATGAAGTCCCGTGATGTGGGGAGGGCCAAAGGTTAGGGAATTCTGTGGCTTCTAGGAGCTGAAAGCAACCCCTGTCCAACAGCCAACAAGAACAGTGGGAACCTACAACCTTACAACTGCAAGGTACTAAATTCTGCAAAACCACATGAATGTGGAAGAGAACCCTGAGTTCCAAAAAAGAATATGGCTTTACCAGCTGTTTCATCTCAGCCTCGTGAGACTCTGGGCAGAGGACTCAGTCATGTCATTCCAGGACTACGAACCTACAGAATTGGGACATAATAAATGTGTTTTTTTTAAGACACTAAGTTCGTTTGACGTTTGTGGGCATTTGTTGTATAAAAATATACATGCCCAGATGAAATCTAGAAGTATAAAAGTATTTTGGCCCTTCACACTCTTACCTTTGAATTACAAAGCAATCATATATATATATATATATATATATATATATATATATATACACACACACACACACACACACACACACACGCATGTGCACATACACACATTTATTTAGGAAACAAATAAAATGACAGGAAAGAAGACTCTATTAACATCCCATTTCTCTACTTCAAAATGACAACTTTCTGTGTCTCTTGTCGGTTGTTTCTTGTATGAAAATAATAGGGCAACTAAATCAAAAAGAGGTGTTTAGAGGGAGAATTAGAAGAGGTATTTTTAAAATATCAATTCTAGAAAGTTGTAATAAAATACTACCTGTAAATTTGCCATGGAATCAACCACACCACATGTGTAGGTGTGAATAGAGAAAAACTTAAATTGTAGCCAGTGTCACCTTTCCTGCCTATATCATTCCAACATGCCTAGAAGTAGCCTCACAATTCTCAGGCAGGCCTACCAAGTCCTATGATTTCCACTGGACATAAACTGTGAGTTCTACAGTTAGTCATCTTTCAAGGTCCAAATTCCATTTCCATTATCTTTGCTTCTGAATAGTTGTTAGCGGGAAGTAGGAAGAAAGAGTGATGACAAATATACTGCCTGTGCTACCCCTGCAACACATTTTTCCCTTTTTCCTATAAGCCCAGTAAACGGCCATGCCAGTGATTTCACCCTCTGCTCTGCTCAATAAAGCACAGCTAAAACTAAGATTACTTGCTTTCCTCTTGCAAATGCACCCGAAAGTTATATCAAAATGTTTCACTAATAATTTTTCCTCTACGCAATGTGAGAGAGACACTTTTCTGCCATTTGATGCCAGTAATGGATTTACAAAGGCCACAACATCTAACACAAAGTAGAACACCACACCATACAAATGCCCACTCCGTTTGAAGGTTATCCATAAAAACTCTCTGACTATGATGAATCTAAGCAAAATGTGCTGCCTTCAAATTCCTTTTCAAAATGTATGTTTTAAGATTCTTGCCAGATTCCCCTTAAGTTACCCCTTACTTCTCTCTTTCGAATCACTTTTTTTCTCATTCCGAGCGTAAGGATGATGATGACGGGTAACTGGTGCTATTAAGTACCCTACTGACCCAGTTGACTCTAATTAAATACCATAGTGTCAGTCAGCTAGTATTTGGCCTTAGCTATAGTAATTATCGAAGCTTGTATAAAAGCTTAACCAGGATGTTAATGTAGGAAGTTATTATGACAACTTTTGAGCAATAGATAGTTGCACTACTGACTGAAATATGTAAGGCAGGGAAATAGAGAGAGGTTCCTGATGACATTTTTTACAGAAAAGCATTACAAAGCACATAATGGTCACATAGAAAGACCATTAACATTCCCAGAGTGAATTCTGTGAAAGCGTGTCATATTCGTTCAATCCAAAAAGTGGAGGAAAGTCTCATAGCAGCTGAATTTCAGAGGAACAGCTTCCACATAAAGCATTTTGGTGTGGAAGAGTCCTGCATATATTCATCACTTACTCACGTGCTGTAAAATGAATGCTTTCCTATTTCAACATGGGTGGCAATCTTACTAGAATTTTGGCAGAAATTCTGCTGTTTATAATAGCAGAAATTGTTTTCTGCTATTATAAACGACTTCTGCCTTATATCAGTTCTCTTAATGAGTAATGGGAAACGTCAAATGCTGAAAGAAAAAAAAAACCCACATTTATATATTGTTAGCTCAGCAATGAATTCAGACATATATGGTCAAAATATTATATCTTAAAGCTGTCTTACAAAAGCCAAACCAGACCTGCAGAATAGGAATTGAAATATCTGATTGCACATTCACACAAGCAATCAGCTAGCCAAAGAAAGAGAGTAAAAGAGACACTTCCTAATGTTCAGCAGTATTCTGTCTGTTTCCAGGAATGTGTTCCAGGCCTTAGGTCATGACAATCAAGCTGCCTGCCCTGTTCATATCACCTCATCTCTTTTAGTATTTAAGTCAAAAACACACCTGCCTAAATGCCTAAAGCTTACCACTAAATGCCTGCACAATATGGCTAAATGGGCTGAATGGAACCCAACATAGAACCTTCCAAACACGTGCTTGAAATGCACTGAGAGAAGCATTTTTATGCAAAAATGACAGAAAATGTAATCTAAAAGAAAACCTCTAACAAAGCCACAGCCAGATGGTGTTCTTTATTGGGGGCCAGCTCAGATTTCTGAGCTTCTGAAAATGTCACAGCTATTGCTGCTCAATTCTAGAGTTACATCCTAAATTTGGGAAAAACCTTTCCCATGTGAATATTATGATCCATTCACATTTGTCTTATAATTTAACATTCTGAAAATCCTTTCAATTTTTTGGTTATACAGATAATACGTGTTCAAAAAATGCATATTTCAGTAGAAAAATATGGAAGCAATATGAAAAAATATAAAACTAAAAATTAAAAGTAAAGTCTTACTGAAAATGCTATTGTTTTTACTTTGTAAGTTTTTTCTATGCATTTAGACACATATAATACATTCAAAAATGAAGTTAAATTTTATAGAGATTTGCACATTTTTTTGTTACATTAAAAGTTGTCTTGTAATCATCTTCCCATATCAAAAAACACACATTCAAATTGACATTTTAAATAGTTAGATAATATTTCACTTTAAGGTAATCTCATAGTATATTTAACTAGAACTATAGAACTGTATAGATTGCTATCTCTAGCAATGTTACAACAAATATTGTTAAATCTGTAACATTGTACTCTTATTAAAATGTTTCCTTAAAGCAAATTCCTGGAATTAGATTCACTGGGCCAAAGTGTACTTGTAAATCTACTAACACATACTACCAATCATCCAAAAATTTTGCGCTCATTCAAAGATCCAAAGAAAGCATAAAAGTTCATACTGGCAAAAAGCCTCAGAAACATTGGGTAATTCCATATAGGCAGAAAGTAGAAACCATTGTGGTTTTTTGTTTCTTAAAATTATGTATTACATTATAGTTTTATACATTAGGGAGTGCAAAATGATGTTATGATTTTTAATACCATGTGGAAAGATTTAATCAAGCCAATTAATATATGAATCACCTCAAATATTTAACATTTTTTGTGATGAGAACATTTTTAATTTCCTCTTAGAGATATTAAAATGTATAGTACTAATTTTAGCTATATTCATCACTCTCTGCAACAGATCTCAAAAAAATAATCAAACGTATCCCTCCTACTTTAGGCTTCGTATTCGTACTATCTCTCCATTCCCTCTCTTTCCCCAGCCTCTGATAGTATTCCTACCATTCCACTCTCTGCTTCTGTGAGCTTAAATGTTTTAGATTCCACATATAAGTGGGAACATGTGGTATCTGTCTTTCTGTGTTCAGCTTATTTCCCTTAGGATAATATTCCCCAATTCCATCCATGTTGTCCCAAATAATAGAATTTCTTTATTTTTAAAGGCTGAATAACATTTCATTGTTAATATACCTCATATTTTCTTTATCCATTCATCTGTTGACGGACATTTAGGTTGAATCTTTAACTTACCCATTGTGAATAATGCTTCAGTGAACGTGAGAGTGCAGATATCTCTGACACACTGATTTCAAATCTTTTGGTTAAATATCTAGAAGTGGGATTGTAGGATCATATGGATTTTTTTTTTAAAGTTTTTGAGGAACTTCCATGCTGTTTTCCATAATTACTATATTAATTTACATTTCCACTAACAGTGTAAAGTGTTCCCTTTTCTCTATATCCTCACCAACACTTGTTTTCTTATTGTATTTTCAATAATAGCCATTCTAACAGGTATAAGGTGGTATCTCATTGTGGCTTTAATTTGCATCTCTCTAATAATTAGTGATATTGACCATTTTTTCATGTATCTGTTAGCCATTCATATTTCTTCTTTGAGAAATGTCTATTCAGGTCTTTTCTTAGGTCAGGTCATTTGTTAATTGGATTATTGGTTTTCTTTTTCTAGAGATGTTTGAGCTCCTTATTTATTTTGGATTTAATCTCTTATCAGACATATATGGCTTACAATTATATTTTCCTAAATCCATAGGTTATCTCTTCACTCTGTTAATTGTTTCTTTTGTTGTGTAGTGAAGCTTTCCATTTTGATGTAATCTCATTTGTCTTTTTTTAATTTTGTTGCTTGCACTTTTGGGGTCACATCTAAAATTCATTGCCCAGGTCAGTGTTGTGTAGCTTTTCTCCTGTGTTTGCTTCTAATAGTTTTACAGTTTTAGATATTATATTCCAGTCTTAAATACATTTTGAGTTGATTTTTGCATATGGTGTGAGATAAGGATCCAATTTTATTATTTTGCATATGAATATCCAGTTTTCCCATCACTATTTATTGGAAAAAAAAAATCCTTTCTTTCTATATATTTGTAGCTCCTCTGCTACGAATATAGTTCGTAGTTCATTTCTAGGTTTTCTCTCCTTCTCCATTGGCCTAAGTGTTCTGTCGTCTTTTTGTGAAAGTTCACTGTGGGGTCTTCTCTTTCCCTGAGTAGAGCTCTAAGTTAGAGTATGAGGCTGGGCCTGGAGGCTGGTCATCTAAGGATGCAAGTCAATTAACTCTTGCATTTGTGGGGGAAACAGCTCTGCTGGAAACAGCTAGCTCAGCTTTGTGGGGGAGTTATGCTGTTAGCTCATACCTGTGATCATGCATCACCGCTGGCAGGTATAAGGAGTTATCACCAAAATCTGAGCAAGGGTCGCTAAGGGCTCTGCCTTCTTGCTTTGTTTCTATCTGACCGCCCCAACCCACCCCCACCAGGCAGTCCAGCCCTGCATTCCTACATTCCTTGTGAGATGACAAGAGAGTAAGCTTCCTGTGAAGCATCTTGGAATTCTAGGGAAGCTGGAAGTCCACCTTCCCGTTCTTCTTTTCCCACTTAGAAACTGTGGGCCCTGAGGAAGGTTCTTTGTGGTGCTGTGCCAACTTGAAGTAGGGGAAGGGGCAATATGATCAAAGCAAGACCATTTGTCCATCCTGTCAATGTTATTTTTTATTCAGTTTCGTGGAACATGCAGGTGACTCAGGCTTCTTCCCACATTTGAGGGTTTTCACCAACCTATTTTTGTCCGTGAATAATAGCTAGCTGACCGTTCTGTGTAGGGGAGTGAAGCCCAGGACCTCCTATACCACCATGTTGCTGACGTCAACAAAATCCTAAGCTATAATTTTTAGCTTTATCTATTTAGCAATGATATTGAAATTTTTACATGTTTTGACTTAATATAGACATATATTGACTGTTCATATCCTTTCATCTTTCTCTACTAGAACATTTGTCTTTTACATGTTGATTTATATGTACTTTTCATTATTGCCTTTCTGCTTGGCATATGTACTATATTTTTATTTGTTTCTTTATATTTTCTTTTACCTTCTAGGAAGTTTTACTATATTTAACATAGTAGATTATACAACTTTTTAGAGTTTCTTGTGGAATTATTTGTAACTTCAAATACTTCCATAATCCAACTTTAAGAAATTATAAATTATATTTTCTTCCAGTATTCATTTTGGTTAATCAGTTATTCTAACATCTTTTCTAGTGATTTAAGATGTCATATTTACTGTTTACTAAATGCATGTATTTATGTGAATGGGTTAATAGACTTTGGGGCTGATTTTCTTCCACAATTTTTAAATTACCATAGATTAATAAGAAGTTAGCTGGCCAATTTTGACCCCTCTCCTTGATCTCATTTTTCAAAACATCTTCTAATAATGAAAAAGACTAAAGATGGGGTTTTTCTTCTGCCTTTGTTGGTATCATGTAATATTTGCTTGGTCCACTGTAATGTAAAATCTCCATTTTGGGACTTGACTTTGATTTTTTCTAGTATGTGGTTGTAAACTTTTCAAATTGCATACACAGTATTTTATTCTTTAGTTCAGAATATTTCCACTCAATATGTATTAAATTATCCCTTCTGTTTCATCCGTGCTGGTCTCTGCTTTCAGAAAGGGTTATTGTCAATATAGTATCTCTCTTCTCTGTTTATCATATACCTAATCTTCTTTCCACATTCTTTTTCAGGAATATCTCACAGATGCATCTTCTATATTCACATTCCAACTTTTTGAGCTCCTTAGGTTTCATATTGACTGCCTCTACTACTGTGGTTTTTTATTTGTTTCCAACTATTTTTTCAAATTGAGCTTCATTTTATATGAGCGCTTGACCTTTTCTCCAAGTTATTTTTGTTCTTAGGATTTATGTTCTTAATATCTAAAGGGTACATCTTCTTAAATACCATTAAAGAAGTTAGATAACTTAATAATGAGCAAAAGCTCATTTTAACAGTTACATAGCTATATTTTTCTAGATATTCTTCTTTTAGTTTCCTGTAGAGATATTTTTCTCTAAAGACTATTCTTTATGCCACTGAATTAGATATGGGTGCTCAACTACAAAATCACCAGGAAAAAACATTTCTACATTCGAAAATTCTGACTTCAAAGTAATCGCTCTCCCAAAAAGGAAATAAAATTGGAAATGCTAAAGGTTGTTTATGGGGTGCTTTATGAAAAAAAAAAAGAAGTTAAACTCTACTTTGAAGACCAATATTAAGAAAGGCTTCTTTCCTCCATGAAAAGACTTGAAACACAAAAAAATTGCAGCACATGATAGATAGTTTGAATTTAGGGAGAAAAATCCTTCCAATATTTACATACTGAGCATGATAGTGGCCAAATTATCCACTAATAAACCTGTTGCTCAAAATTTATAATATTATTTTAAAATTTTACCAAGAAAATATTGACTTCAGAGCATCTCTGCGATATAAATAGAATAACTACAGGTTATATATATAATTTGGTCCCCACAAAAAGTAGAACACACATAACAAGACAGAAAAAACATTAATGAAAAAAACTACACTAGTTGCCTGAGACAATACAACTGGACTTCAAAAACTGTTGTTTCTTATTATTGGCTATTCAAAAAATTATAAACTGTAATAAGATACAAGTTATTCTATACAAGTACATTAAGAGTCATAAAAACTTACAAGAATTGACTCTGATTTAAAGTTTCGTTTTTCTGAAAATGCATGATAAATGAAAACACAATGGAATTCTTAACTGAAAAGACTTTAAACCTAAATAATATGGCTTCCAGACCAATTCTGAGGATTATAAAGAAAGCAAAATAAAGGACTTATTCATAACCCCTGATGCAGCCTAATTGAAAAAATGTTAGAATACTTAAAGAAATGACTTAGACAGAAGCTTGACTTATATTTTGGGAAAGATAAATTTAAGACCAATATCTAGATCTGAACATAATGAAAATTCTTCTTCAGCAAAGACATTGTATATACTGTGGTATTAGCATAAAATCACTTTTCCAAGAAAAGCTTCGTATATTGATTATTATAATGAAAGCACAATCAAGTCCAGAATTTTAAAAATTGAATTTTTTGAAGTCGAAGATATCCTCCACACATTTTATTGTTATATTGAGAAAGGATTAAATCTGCAGTCACTAATATTATGATAAATAAGTGAAGGACCTATGATGTGAAAATCACTTGTCTTTTAAACAAGAGAAAACTTAATCTTATTAAATGTATATTTATGTATGTGTTTTATTTTAAAATTAATTACAATGAAATACTTAAATTATTTATGTCTATGTACATTTAATGTTTTATGACAAACAAAAAATTGCAAACTAATTAGTGTGTCCAGTTATATTAGATAAGATTGTTTATGCTGTTATTCAAAATAAGTATTGCTGTGAAATTTTTTGCTGTTCATTTGTAACACTTTACTTGTGAAATTATGGCTTCCTCAATTTACTGAACCCCTGTAAATCTGTTATTTCTTCCAGTCTATGGTTTCCTGGGAGTTTCAGTTCCTGCTTAAGTATTAAAATATGATGCAAACCACTACACACCTATTAGAATAATAAAAATTCAGAACACTGACACAAAATTCTGGCAACGATGTGGAGTAACAGTAACCCTTATGCATTGCTGATGGGAATGCAAAGTTGTACGGTGATGCTGGAAAGCAGTTTGGCAGTTTCTTACAAGACTAAACATATTCTTACCATACAATTCAAGACTCGCACTACTTGATACCCACCTTATGTCCACACAGAAACCTGCACATGGATGTTTCTATCAGCTTTATTTATAATTGCTAACCAAGATGTCCTTCAGTGGGTGAATGGATAAATAAACTGTGTTACTCCATGACAATGGAATATTATTTAGCACTAAAAGGAAATGAGCTATCAAGCCCTGAAAAGACTTTTACAGGAGACTTAAATGCATATTACTAAGCAAAAGAAGCTAATATGAAAAGCCACATATTGTAGTATTCCAACTATAAAATATTCTGGAAAAGGCAAAACTATGGAGATAATAAAAAGATCAGAGGTTGCCAGAGATTATGAGCAATGAGGGAATGAGTAGATGAAGCATAGAAAACATTTTATGGCAGTGAAATTATTCTGTACATTATAATAATGGATATGTGTTACTGTACATTTGTCAAAGCCCATAAATTTATACATTATGATACAATTCATTATACATTTGTCCAAAATCATACCATGTGCAACACCAAGAGTGAACCTGATGTAAATTATGGACTTTGGGTGATCATGATGTGTCAGTGTAGGTCCCTAAATGTAAAAAGTGTGCCATTCTGGTGGGGGATGTTGATAATAAGGGAGACTGTGCATGTGTGAAGGTAAGGGGGACATGGGAAATCTCTGTTTCTTCTTTGCAATTTTGCTATGAAACTAAAACAGCTCTAAACTCACTAAAGTCTGTAAAATAAAGATACAATGAATAAGAATAGATAGAAAGAGTATGACGCCACACAGATCAATATACAAAGGGTCGATAATGACACATTTTTTTCAATTTTGTAGGATTCATACATCTTTGATTCGGGGGACTGATTTTGTAGGAGGCTGAAAGGTTTACTCTAATTCTTCTGAAATAGGATGTAAGATTGAACTAAAGTTTGGGAATGATTTTCTCAATCCAAAACTGTATTTCCTAATTATGTTATTTTTTCCTTAACAATTATATTATCTTTAAATTTTATGCTATTTAGAAATTGTATCTTTTAATACATCTTCAAAAACCATTTTTTGAGAAGCTGGGAATGGTAGCATATTAAAAACTATATTCCAAAAATTATTTTGAATTGGAAGTCCTGTTGTTTCACTATGAGACCATCAAACATCATTTGGCATATAGAGCAATGACAGCATCCTCGTCACACATTTGCATAACCTGAGGGTGAAAGTGGCTCGGTGGGTTACTCTAGGTCACACAGGCGGAACAATGTTGCGCTATCACTAGAGATCAGATAATATTCTTCATTATAACTCTTTCCAGTTTTACAAATATGAAAATTATGATATGATTGAGATCTTCACTAGCAATAGTAATAATATATAGAAAGAAGACTATAATGGTAAACTAATGTTAAAATTGAGTGATACCCTAAGATTCTCCAATCCTTCATTGTCAAGAAATTGACCAAAAAATCCATTAATTAAGATTGAAATTTGAGATACATAGTCAAAACTTTCCATATATGCCATGAAAGAAGAAAGAAAGTATGCAGATGAATAGCTCTGGGAAGTAATGTATAATAAATAGATAAAAATTATCCTTTCAGGTAAAAGTAGCAACAAGGTGACAGGTGCCAGATTCTGATACATTTTCTCTGAAGATTTAACCAAAAAAACTCAAACACTGCAACAGCACCTTTGAGTAAGAATACCAGCCAACCTTTTGCCAAAGAAGTAAACTCAACTAACTAGTACTGATAATGTTAGATTAAGTAGCAGAGCCAGGTTGCAGAATTTTCCCCTAATAAAAAGGAATGAAATAATCAGGAGGGAAGAAAAAACTAGGACAATCTCCATCTATCTTAAATATGTAGGGTATACACCGAAAATAAAGTTTATTCCATAATCATCACCAGGTTACACTTTAAGAATCACATTTTAAAGCCACCAGTCACATACTGATGTGAACTGAATTGTGTCCTCCCAAAATGTATATATTTAAGCCCTGACCCCAATATAATGGCATTTGGAGATGGGACCTGTGGGAGGTAATTAGTTGTAGATGAGGTTATGAGGGTGGGGCCCCATGGTGGGATTAGTGACCTTATAAGAAAAGGAAGAGAAACCAGAGCTTTCTCTCAGCCATGTGAGAACACAGCAAGAAGGCAGCTATCTGCGAGCCAGGAAGAGGGCCCTCAGCAGGAACTGAATCAGCTGGCAAGTTTATCTAGGACTTCTTACCCTCTATAACTGTGAGAAATAAATGTCTATTGCTTAACAGTCATTTAAGCCATCTTAGGCCACTCAATCTGTTATTTTCTTATAGAAGTCCAGACTAATATATGTAGCTACTCTATCAGTTTCTCTTTTATATCATTTAGATATTTTCTCATGCATCAGGCAGAAACACAGAAATTAATATAGGATATGGCAGTGCTCACTAAAAGAATGTGTACCTTATGGGAAGAAACCAAGAAAACACTTCATGGAGTTCCTGTCGAAGGACTAAACACTTTGTAGATTTTCAAGAATGAAAATTATTTTATTCAGCCATTCTCAGTGGAGATGGGGTTGGGGTGGGGGTGGGACTGGGGAGAGGAATGGGAAAAAGTGATAGGATCTCCTGGATAGCTTTTTTTTAAATATTCAGCTGAAGGCACAACCCAGATATATGTCTTATGAATAAAATTCTTAAGAGTGGACCTGTAACTAGGGTTAGGTGAATCAGGCACTCATCCTGAGCAGAAAATTTAAGGTGGGGCATATAAAGCTCAGTAATAAAGAGAGAGAATATTTTTAGTAATATTTTTAAATGCAAAAAATTCATGATGAGAAGAATATCAAAATTTTAAATAAAGTCAGGATGTGACCTTCATTTTATGACTCTCACCTGCCACACCCTAATCCCAGTTCTTGTTCAAATAAAATGTTATTTATAAAAGCAGGAGTCACTCATGGCCATTGCTTGACAATCTAATTTTTAAAATATTTTAAAATATATTGCACTATTTAAACATAATTCAATGTGTTTACATATATATGTTATTTTCATATTTACATTTACCTATACATATTTGTCTTGATTCCTGTTTTTTGGCATCCCTTAAATTTTGCACTGAAAGATTTGCTTTAATCTGGTTCCACATCTAGAGAGAAATAAAAAAAACTCTTCTTACCTTTCTCAAGAGTTAATTCTCAGAAATATTTTTTAATATAAGCAAGAAAGAGAAAAAAATTATGACTTCAGCAGAATAATGTAATTTGAAAGCCTACAGTTACCAGAAACTGAACTATACACTATACACATCAACTCACTTTGAGATCTAAGAGTCTATCATCACCCAAGTACATGAAGAGGCTCTAAAAACAATTATAGCAACCTATTTTTAACAAATGCTCAATATAAGATTTATTTTCTTTCATATATGAATAATTAAACTAGTCTGGAAACTATTAAAGAGTGTATTGCAAAAAAAAAATAGCATTATTATTCCAGACGAGAACTAATCTCTTGAAAATAATCTAGCATAAGAAATGAATATTTTTCAAATATCTGCCTCAAGTCTTCAAACAAGTCAGAAATAAATGCAATTATAAGCCAATATTAAAATATTATTAGTCTAGATGAAGGCAGTTAGCTAATGTGAAAGATGAAATAAAATGGCAAGGTAAAAAATAATTTTAAGATCACAAAAATCTAATAGGTTAATTAAAACCTACTGTAAAAAGAATTTAAAGATCAGGAATTACCCAGAAAATTAACTTCTAATTTTTTAATGTCATAAAATGACCAGCATCAATGTTCTTTCAAAATTCAGAAGAAAAAAAAATAAAAGAACAAAGATATGGCAGTGCTAACAAGATATAACAGATATGGAGGAAAGAGAAGAATTTCTTCTTTTTCAAATATAGAGATTCTAGCAGAAAAAAATCCCAATAAATTAAGCTAAATATATAAGCACATTTATGGGAAATAAAATCTATTACAATTTAAAAACATGAAAAGAACGAAACATGCAGCTTGAAAATAGTTCATAATATCTAAAATAAATGAAAAATAAAACAGAAGTATCCTAGTAAATTTTTACATTTTACATTTTAAGGAAAATGTGTGTGTGTGTGTGTGTGTGTGTATACACCTATACACAATTTATATGTATGGAATTAAATCAGGGTGACAATTACAAATGTGTAAGAGTTGCTTAAAGAATGTCATGAACTCTTTCCTGTGGAATGAAAGAAAACGTAAATAAAAGTATATACTTCTAAAGTGAAATATAAATAATATAATAACAGAATTTTTTCCTAATATATGGACAATAAAATTTCCAACAAAATCTCAAAGGAGATAGTCTCAAATTGATCAAGTGATTTAAAATACCATAAGGAAGAACGAATACATTAAAATGGCTATGAAATTTATTTAAGAATAAAATAATAAACACCATTGTCAAATATTCCATATTTTTAGAAGATTTAATGATATTTTATGTGATAATAAAAATTCAGATTAATGATGAAATCAAATATAATAGGAAATAAATGTAAGGTATATGTCAAAGTTTAATATATAATTTATAAAGGAATGAGAATTTTTATCTTAAGTATCACATGATTTGTTAGAAGTCACTTAGAAAAATAGTTACCTTAAACAAGTATATCAAGTATAATTGTATCTTTCAAGATATCTCTAAATCAATTGATTTAAAAAATTAAGAGTAAAGAGGATGAGAAAAATAGATAAAAATCAAATGACTAGATTTAAAATAGGATAATATAACTTTAAACCTATCAGAAAGGCGGGAGAAAAATGAAGTCAAGGAACAGTGTCAAGAAGCTAAAAAACAAAGTACAAAAAGAAACAACTTGCAAAAAATAAAAAGGGTCCCTTGTGCACAGAATTTCATCTCTTTCAACCATACAGGGAAAATTTTGAAAGCAAAACAAAAGAAAACAAAAAAACAACCAAAAAGAAAACCTGTAGAGTTTTTCTCCAGTGAAATTACAGAATCTTTTTGGGAAGAACTAGGAAATCTCAAAGAGTCATTGTGTCCCCACAGCAAAAACTCTCCCATTATGTAATTTAGGAAGATTCAGTCTAATGCGCACTCCCCACACCTCAGCTTAGGGAAGCTAGTCCTAATGCCTCTAGCAATTAGGCAGTAATAAAACAAACCAGGCTATCTTATTTGTAAGTGCGTTTCATAACAGAAGCATATAGGACTTAAGTTACTAATTAAACTTGTCATTGAAAACATAGACATTAAATATATTTGAATGTATATTTTTGTACTGTGTTACTCCCTCTATACAGAACAGGAGAGCCAGAATATTTTCTTTCCTTTGCCCCAAAATTTCGATAATGAATTTTGGTTTTTGGAAAATACGTATGTAATAGAGAATTTGGGCTTATATTCTTACCTAGGAGCAATATTTCGTATCATTCATTATCAAAAACATGAACAGAATATTTGCAATATCTTAAAGTAATTCCAAGATATTGGTAAAATGCTGGTATTCTGATGTTGTCATATTGGTTTTACATTACCATATGCACTGTAATTCAATAACGTCTTTTCCTAAATTTTTGTTGCCTCTACCAGGTTTAATGGAGAAAGGCAAACTCAACAATAATAGTTCACTACGTAATGGTTTATATCAGAAACACATTTGTGAATTCAGTGTTTACAGTACATTACTGGAAAAATAATTTAGGAAATCATGTTCATTTAAGAAAAAAATGTCAGCATAGACAAGTGAACCAAATGAGTTTCCCATGTAAGGTCACGTACCACCTAACATCGTTTCAGTCAACGACAGATCACACATACAGTGGTATTACCATAAGATTATAATGGGGCTGAAAAATTCCTATCACCTGGTAATGTAGTAGCTATAACAATGTAGGGCAACACATTATTTGCATGTTCATAGTGATGCTGGTCTAAACAAGCCTACGTGCTGCCGTTGTATAAAAGTATAACATGTATGGTTATGTGCAGTACATAATACTTGATAATGATAACAAATGATTGTTACTGGTTTCCATATTTACTAAACTTTTTTATCATTATTTTGGAGCTTACTGCTTCACCTTGTTATAAAAATTAAGTATAAAACAGCCTCAGGCAGGTCCTTCAGGAGACATTTCAGAAGAAGGCATTGTTATCATAGAAGATGACAGCTCCATGCATGTTCTTGCTCCTGGAGACTTCCAGTGGGACAAGAGGTGGATGTGGAAGACAGTGATATTGATGATCCTGACCCTGTGTAGAACCTAATGTGTGTGTTTGTACCTCAGTTTTTAACAAAAATGTCTAAAAAATTTTTAAAAAGTTAAAAATGAGAAAAGCTTATAGAATAAAATATAAAGAAAGAATACCTTTTTGTACAACTGTGTAATGTGTTTATATTTTAAGCCAAATGGTATTACAAAAGAGTTTAAAAAATAAAAGTTTATAAAGTAAAAGAGTACAATAAGCTAAGATTTATTTTAAAGAAAAGAAAATATTTTGAATAAATTTAATGTAGCCTAAATGTACAGTGTTTATAAAGTCTACACTCATGTACAGTAATGTCCTTGGCGTTCATGTTCACGCATCACTCAGTCACCCAAACCAACTTCCTGTCCTGCAAGTACCCTTCATGGCAAGTGCCCTATACAGGTGTATCATTTTTTATTTTTTCTACTGCATTTTTACTGTACCTTTTTATGTTTAGATGTGTTTAGATATACAAATACCCACCATTGTGTTACAATTGCCTACAGTATTCAGTACAGTAGCATGCTTCACAGGTTTGCAGCCTAGAAGCCATGGGCTATACCATATAGTCTAGATGTGTAGTGGGCTACACCTTCTAGGTGTGTGTAAGTACACTCTATAATGTTTGAACAGGGACAAAATCACCCAATGATAGATTTTTCCAAATGTATCTGCACCACAAGTGACACATGACTGTATATGCATTTGCCAGGACAATCAAATTGATTTATATACTTATATGAATGCATGTGCACACACTTGCAGAAAAATTATATTTGGAAAAATATTTAAACTATATGGGATAATGTCAACCAAAAGGTCAATTACATAATTCAACATTTGCTGGGTGATCTGGGGTAAGAATTTTGCTGTGGGTGATATGAATATGTTGATTTCTTTCAATAGTTTAAAATTTTCTTTAACTCTATATCCTTGCCAAGCTAAATAATTTCTTATTGTGTGGCTCGTTCAATTCAGCAAAACCTTGAGCAGACTAAGGTTTTAGATCTAAAAACATACCAAATTCACTTGGTTCATTTAGTCATCCAACAAATAGTTATTGAGAACCTTTTATGTTAGAGACACTTTTCTAAACTCTGTGATTGAAAATAAAACAAACAAATAAATGAAACAGAATACAAAACCAATATGCCCTGTCCTCGTGGAATTTACTTTCCAAGCATATATGTGGGTTTCAGTGTGTTGGGAGGGTGGGGGCAGAAAATAAATTATATGGACAATAAGATGTATAGCTGTGAAGAAAAAGAAAAGCAGAAAATCAATATAAGGTGTGGTTTAGCAGGTGGCAGGGATGGGGGATTCTTTGTTTAATACACTGGCTAGGGAAGACGTCACTGAGAAATGAACTGGGAAATATCCAAATGGAGTGAAGGATCCAGTCCTTCAACTCTTTGTGAGAGAATTTTGCAAGCAGAGGGAAGAGCAGGTACAACAGCTCTAAGGCACAGAGCTATTGTACATCTGGCCCGTAAAATGTCCAAAATGGATAAAGCAAAGGGGAGAGCATTGGAAGATGAAGTCAAAGTAGTTTGTTGGGGGTGCTGGGTGAATGGCATTGACTTTGTTGTGTGTAAGTAATGGGAAGGTCTTGGCTTTTACTCTGAAATACAAAGACTTTTAAAACTTTAAGAAGAATTTCAGTTTATTATATGTTCTGTTCTTAACCTTTTTTTGAAAAAGGAAAATAATGTAATGTAAAAACATAAATTCTATATCTACAAAATGTTATCTTCTTAAAAAGTCTAACATTGATCACCAGTTAAGTATTATCTATAAACACACTAATTAATTTTGATCAAGTTGCATTAAAGTTTTCTCAACCCTAAAAATTAAGTAATTTGGGGCCTGTCATGGCTACCATCTCCAAATGTTATTTAAACATATAAAAAACATCAGTGATGATAAGTAGATACATTTAAATGGTGGGCATTGGCCAGGCGCAGTGGCTAATGCCTGTAATCCCAGAACTTTAGGAGGCCAAGGCGGGTGGATCATGAGGTCAGGAGTTCAAGACCAGCCTGGCCAACATGGCAAAACCCCATCTCTACTAAAAATACAAAAAGTAGCCAGGTGTGATGGCACTTGCCTGTAGTCTCAGCTACTTGGGAAACTGAAGCAGGAGAATCACTTGACCCATGAGGCAGAGGCTGCAGTGAGCCAAGACCACACCATTGCACTCCAGCCTGGGTGACAGAGTGAGACTCCATCTCAATAAAAATGAATAAATAAAAATAAAAATAAATAAATGGTTGGCATTATTTATAGCTGTGTTATCATCAGCTACAACACACAATGCCACAAATGACTTATATTTTTCTCCCAATACAGCCTGTAAATTCTTAGCCATATCTCCAGTGTTACTTACATTTTCAATGTTTGTTTCTGTTGAGGACATATAATTTCTATTGCCTCGAATAGATACTCTTTTATAAAACTACCATCTGTAATAAAAATGCCATCTGGGCAATTTTGTAATGAATTCATAGTAACATATTATAACAACATCACTTATTTTATATGCATTCAAAAATTAAGCCTGTTGAAATTTTAGTTCATATTTTAGTTTATTAAGTTTTTTATCAAAAAGCTTTCCATAGATTCATGATAAGCTTTGTTTTTAGTGTGTGTGTGTGTGCGCATGCTTATGCATGCGTGTGTGTGTGTATAGGCACTTTCCAACATTTTGTTAACAGTATAAATATGTAAAAAAAAAAAAATTTAGTTTAAGAAATAATTGTTCTTGGCTGGGCGCAGTGGCTCATGCCTGTAATCCCAGCACTTTGGGAGGCCAAGACAGGCGGATCACGAGGTCAGGAGATCGAGACCATCCCGGCTAACATGGTGAAACCCCGTCTCTACTAAAAATACAAAAAAATTAGCCAGGCGTGGTGGAGGGCACCTGTAGTCCCAGCTACTCGGGAGGCTGAAGCAGGAGAATGGCGTGAACCCGGGAGGCAGAGCTTGCAGTGAGCCAAGATCGCGCCACTGCACTCCAGCCTGGGTGACAGAGCGAGACTCCATCTCCTTGGAAACAAATTGTGCTTTTTCTCTTTCTTGTAAACACTTTGAAAGATACATAATTGAAGGATATCTATCTCCAACTGAAAAAAAAAATGGCACAAGCATGATGATGCATTGCAACCAATACTTGGGTTTAGGGTCAGGAAGACCAAAGGGCACACAAAGGACAGTGGCAATCTGGAGCACATACATCCCATCTAAAAGCAGAAGCAACTACTTACTTTTTGACAATTGTTTTCCTTCATAAATGCAAGTTCAGTTTACCAGCTCTTCCACTTTGCAAAAAAAGTAAGAAATCTGTATTTTTAGATAAAATCTATCAATTTTAATATATCTGAATAATTATTTTCAAAACATTGTACAGGCTAGGCAAGTTATGTCTGCAAGAGGTATTTAGGCTGTTAGTAACCACTTTGTGATGCTCTAAAAGTTACAGCATCCACCTGATAAGATTTACAAAAGGAGACAACATAGGTAATATGGGAAAGGGAATGTTCAAAGAAACAAAAAGGAAAATTTCACAGATATCAAAAACATACGATTTATATCCAAAAGGGCCTGCATTTTAGAAGCAACATAAGAAAAATAATAGCAAACACAAATTCTACATGTGAAAAACAGAACAAACATGCAGACAAAATACTAAATAGCTTCCAGAGAAAATTGGAGGATAAAAGATTACGTGCAAAAAATTATAATCAGATGGACCACAGTGTTGCCATTGACAACACTGGAAACAAGAAGACAAAGAATAAAAGCTTAAGATTTTAACAGAAACAATTTTAAGCAAGAATTCAGAAGAAGCATTATTTTTCAGATAAGTGGGTTAAGAAATGTTACCACAAATTGGCTGGGTGAGGTGGCACATGCCTGTAATCCCAGCACTTTGGGAGGCTGAGGCAGGCAGATCACGTGGTCCGGAGATCAAGACTATCCTGGTCAACATGATGAAACCCTGTCTCTACTAAAAATGCAAAAAATTAGTCAGGCGTGGTGGCGGGCGCCTGTAGTCCTAGTCCCAGCTACTTGGGAGGCTGAGGCAAGAGAATCACTTGAACCCGGGAGGCTGAGTTGGCAGTAAGCTGAGATTGCGCCACTACACTCCAGCCTAGACGACAGAGCAAGACTCTGTCTCAAAAAAAAAAAAAAGAAATGTTACCACAAATTGATTAATTTTAAAAGCAAAAAAGTGGACATTTTCAAACAATAATGTGGATTATACAAAACTGATACAAAAATTAGTAAGCTGTTTTTGTTTTCTTTTCTTTTGATTTGTTTTGTTTTTCCCAAGATGGCAAATCAGAGTTTTTTAGCATGCCTCCGCCACTTGGAAATAGCAAGATAGTGCATAAAGGTCAACTCTCTGAACTTTAACTCAAGAAGGAAGATGGAAACCTATCAGAATCGTGAAGGACATCCTAGATCCTCCCTTGTATGGTGTGTGACTCATAGAAGTAAAGTCCCAGTATGTGAGAGGCAGAGAGCCTCCCTCTGTGACACCTTCCCACTGGGGATCCAACAATCCAGGACAAGAGAGAGCACTGTGTTTCTCCCAAACTCCAGACCAAACTTGGAGAAAGGCTTGGAGGCTCTGAGAGAGAAAGAAGTTGCAGGCAATTTCCCAGACCTGGGACTGAGAGCAGGATCGCATTTTAAATCTGGTGTATATAAAGTTATGGCAACTCAGCAGCATAGCTGTGCAGGCATTTTTGCCTTGGACCAGAGATTGGAGCACTTGCTCTGGAGAAGCAGAGGGGCTTCCACAGTCAGAATTATGTAAAGTATCTCAGCAGTAGGCACTGGAACTGTGCTCTCCTCAATTACAGGCCTGGTATGGGAGAAGAGTTGTTATGCTTGAAATTTCTTTGGGAGATGAGACTTGCAGCCAGGGCCAGTTTGATGCCTGGAACTGGTCGGCATGTGTCATTGCTAATTGCTGCAGCCTGCTCCCTGAGCATGTAGTGCAGTGGGGCTCTCTCCACTCCACCCACAAACAGATATCCAGGCATTCAGAGCACACAGCAACCTGCGCTGCTTCACCATTCCTGGGCATAGATTATGGTGGAGTGGGGCCCTCTCCACTCCACAGTCAAAGCACTTACTGACCCAGATTGGTAGCCTCAGCCACCCTACCCTTCTTGTGCAGAAATCCTGGTGCAGGGAGGCCCTCTCTGCTTTATGTGTAGGAGATCTCCAGGCTATCAGAACTCCTGCTTGCCTGATTCAGTCACCTGAATCACCCTACCCATCTTCCTGTGCAGAGATCCTGGTGCAGGGGGGCCTTTTTCATTCTATGTCCAGGAAGATCTCCGAGCATTCAAAGCACCCACTCAGCTGAATCAACCACCTGAGTTGACCTGCTTTTCCTATGCAGAGACCACAGTGAAATGGGACGCTCTCTGCCCCAAGCCCAGACCTGTCTTCAAGCAGTTGGATCACCCATTCATCTGGATTATCAGCCTGAGCTGCCCTACTCTTCCTGTACAGAGATTGTGGTGCAGCAGGGCCCTCTATATTTCATGCCCAGGTGGATCTTCAGGCATCTGAGGCACCCCTCATCAGAATTAGGAGTTTTGGCTATCCCCACTGCCCATGCAGAGAACTAGGAGCCAAGAAGCCTTCCTAGCCACATACCTAGGCATACCTCTGGGTGCTGGGTGACCACTCACTGGATTCTCCCCTGGCACTAGTGCTTGTGCCTACCATCAGGGGAATTTTAGGTGGGCCTGCCTGGTCTGTCTCTATCCATTCTGCCCCTGGCTGCTCTGAGATTTAGCAGGGAGCTCAGACAACTGCGAACTCCATAGGTCAGCCCATTGCCTGGGACAACAGAGAGCATCTTCCAGTAAACAAGGAGGAATTATATACCCAGCCGGGTTATCCACAGCTGGCTGTCACCCATATGCACCATCTACTGGTTTGTAAGTCAAAGAACACAGCTCAATATAAAACCTGCTGACAGAAATGCATAGGGCTATAGAAGCAAAGCCAAAATACCCAACATAGCATTTGCTACTTTCACACTCACTAGGAAGAAGGGGAAAGGGAAAGGGAAAGAAAAAAAAAACATTATAAAGTGGCTCACACCTGTAATCTCAGCACTTTGTGAGGCTGAGGTTGGAGAATCTCTTGAGCCCAGGAGTTCAAAACCAGCCTGGGAAACAGTAAAATTTTGCCTCTCCCCTGCTCCCCCAGCAAGAAACAGCCAGGCATGGTGGTGTGTACCTGTAGTCTCAGCTACTGGGGAAGCTGGGGTGGGAGGATCACTTGAGCCCAAGATGTGGAGGCTATAGTAAGGCATGATCACACCACTGCACTCCAGCCTGGGTAACAGACAAGAACCTTTTCTAAAGGGAAGAGAGAGAGAGAGAGAAAGAAAGAATTCTGCTCACATGAAAATAATTACAAAAATTAGAAGTGCCTGGATCTCCAGATGAGAAGGAACCAGGGCAAGAATTCTGGCACCATGAAAAATGAGAATGTAGTGACAACACTGAAGCATCACATTGACCCTCCACAATGGTCCCTAACAAAAATGGAAACTGAGAAATAGCAGGTAAAGAATTCAAAGCATGGATTGCAAGGAAGCTAAACAAGATCCAAGATAATGTTGAGAATCAACACAAAGAAACCTCTAAATCAATCCAGAAAATGAAGAAAGAGACAAACATCTTAAAAAGAAATCAATCAGTTTCCGGAATTGGAAAAAAGTTACTTTAGGGATTTCAAAATATAATTGGAAGCTTTATCAATACACTGGACCAAGAAAAAGAATTTTAGAACTTGAGGACCAGTCTTTTGAAATATTCCAGTCATACAAAAATGAACAAAGTCTTAAAGAAATATGGGATTGTATAAGCAACAAAACCTACGAATTCTTGGCATTTCTGAGAGAGAGAAAAAGGAACAACCTGAATAACATATTGGAAGGAATAGCTCAAGAAAATCTCCCTAATCTTGCAAAAGAGTAAACATCCAGATACAAGAAATCCAGAGCACATCTGTTAGATGTTATGCAAAATAAACTTGACCAAGGTATATAGTAGCCAGATATTCAAGGTAAACACTAATGAAAAAAAATCTTAAAGGAAGCTAGAGAAAAAGATGAGATCACATACGAAGGGAACTTCACAAAGCTAACAGCAGGCTCTTCAGCAGAAAACTTACAAACTAGGAGAGGTTAGGAGCCTATTTTAAGCATTCTCAAAGAAAAGAAATTCCAACAAATAATCACATATCCCACCAAACTGAGCTGCATAAGGCAAAGGAGAAATAATTTTCCAGACAAGCAAACATTCAGGGAATTTATTACCACTAGACCAACCTTAAAAGAGATTCTTAAGGGAGCTCTAAACACGGAAATGAAAGAATGATGCCTGTTACCACAAAATCATACTTAATTTTAGAGCCCACAGACCATAAAAAGCAACCACAAAGTAGAAACTGCAAAGCAATCAGCTAACAACTTCAAAGTACAAAAACCTCATATTTCAGTATTAACCTTGAATGTAAATTATCTAAACACCCCACTTAAAAGACACAGAGTTGAAAGTTGGATTAAACAAACAAACAAACAAAAAAACAAGACCTATCCATCTGCTGTCTTCAAGAGACCCTTTTCACATGTAGTGACAACCATAGACTCAAAATAAAGGGTTGGAGAAAGATCTGTCAAGCAAAATGGAAAACAAATAAAGAGCAGTGGTCACTATTCTTACACCTGATAAAATAGACTTTAAACCAACAACAGTAAAAAAAAAACGACAAAGAAGTGTTATTATATAATCATAAAAGGTCCGATTCATCAAGAAACATTAACTGTCTTCAATATATATGCACTCAACATTGGAGAACCGATTCACAAACCAATGACTTCTAGACTATGAAAAGACTTAGACAGCAACACAATAATAGTGGTAGACTTCAACACCCTACTGATTGTGTTAGACAGATCACTGAGACAGAAAGCTAAGAAAGAAATTCAGGACTTAAATTCCACTTGAACAATTGGACCTAATAGACGTCTACAGAATAGTCCACCCATCAGCCACAGAATAAACACTCTTCTCATTTGCACGTGAAACATACTCCATGACTGATCACATGCTTTACCATAAAGCAAATCCCAATAAATTCCAAAAAAATTAAAATCATACAAACTATACTCTGAAACCACACTGGAATAAAAATATAAATCAATACCAAGATCTCTAAAAACCACCAAATTATATGGAAATTAAACAATTGCTTCTGAATGACTTTTGGGTAAGCAATAAAATTAAGGCAGAAATAAAATTATTTGAAATACATAAAAACAGAGAAACAACATACCACAAGCTCTGGGATACAGCAAAAGCAATAAAGTTAATAGTGCTAAACACCTACCTCAGAAAGTTAAAAAGATCTCAAATACATGATCTAACATCACACCCAGAAAAACTAGAGAAATGAGAACAAATTCACTCAAGAGCTAGCAGAAGAAAAGAAATAACTAAAATCAGAGCATAACTGAACGAAATTGAGACCAAAAAAATTAATATAAAGCATCAATGAAACCAACAGTTAGATCTTCAAAAGGATAAACAAAACTGATAGACCATGAGCTAGATTAACAAAGAAGAGAAGAGAGTAGATCCAGATAAGGACAATCAGAAGTGACAAAGGTGACATTACAACCCAATCCACAGGAATCCAAAAGATTCTCAGAGACTGCTATGAACACCTCAATGCACACTAACTAGAAATTCTAGAGAAAATAGATAAATTCCTGGAAATGCACAACCTCCAAATATTGAATCAGGAAGAAATTGAAATCCTGAACAGACTAATATCTAGTTCCAAAATTTAATAAGTAATAAAAAACCTACCAACCAAAAACAAGAAAAAAAGCAACGACAAATAAAACCTGAACAAGTTAGAACCACAGCTGAATTCTATCAGCCAAACAAAGAAGAGCTGATACCAGTTCTACTGGAATTATTCTAAAAATTGAGGAGGAAGGACTATTACCTAACACATTCTATGAAGTCAGCATCATTCTGATACAAAAACCTGGCAAAGACACAAAAAACAAAATTACAGACCAATATCCCTGATGAACATAGACGTAAAACGCAAAACTCCTCAACAAAATGCAAAGTTCCTACCACAGTAAACAGGGAAGAGAAAGAAATAAAAGGCATCCAAATATGAAAAGAATAAATCAAACTATCTTTCTTCACTATATATATAATTCTGTGCCTAGAAAACCCTAAAGATTCTGCCAAGACTCCTAGAACTGATAAACGACTTCAGTAAAGTTTCAGGATACAAACTCAATGTACAAAGATCACAAGGATATTTATACACCAATAACGTTCAAACTGAGAGCAAAATCAAGAACATAATCTCATTTACAATAGCCACACACAAAAAAATAGCTGGCAATACATATAGCCAAAGAAGTGAGAGATCTCTACAAGAGCTACAGAACACCCACATGAAAGAAATAATAGACAACACATACGGAAAAGCATTCCATGTTCATGGAATAATCAGTATCACTAAAATGTCAATACTGCCCAAAGTTATCTACAGATGCAATGTTATTCCTATAAAACTACCAAAATCCTTTTCCACAGAATTAGGAAAACTATTCTAAAATGTATATGTAACCAAAAAAGAACCTGAATAGTCAAAGTAATCCTAAGCAATAAGAGGAAAGCTGGAGCCATCACATTGCCTGACTTCAAACTATACTGTAAGGCTACAGTAACCAACACTGCATGATAGTGGTACAAAAACAGACACATAGACCAAAGGAACAGAATAGAGACCCCAGAAATAAAGCTATACACCTACATCCATCTTATCTTTTAAAAAGTCAAGAAAAATAAGCAATGGGGGAAATAGGTCCTATATAATAAATGTCATTGGGATAGCTTGCTATCTACATGCAGAAAAATGAAACTGGACCCCTACCTTTAACTATACACAAAAGTTAAGTCAAGATAGATTAAATATTTAAGCATAAAACTTCAAACTACAAGAATCCTAGAGAAAAACCTAAGAAACACCATTCTGGATATCAGCATCAGGAAATAATTTATGACTTCATCCTCAAAAGCAATTGGAACAAAAATAAAAACTGATAAGTGATAGCTAATTAAACCAAAAAGCTTCTGCACAGCAAAATAAATTAGTAACAGAGTAAACCAACAACCTACAGGATGGGAGAAAATATTCACAAACTTTGCATCTGACAAAGGTCTAATATCCAGCATCTATAAGGAACTTAAGTAATTTAAGAAGCAAAAAACAAACAACAATAACAAAAAAAACACAAATAACCCCATTAAAAAGTGGGCAAAAGACATAAACAGACACTTCTCTAAAGAAGACATACCAACAGTTAATGAGCATATGAAAAAATGTTCAACATTACTAATCATCAGAAAAATACAAGTCAAAACCACAATGAGATGCCATCTCACATCGGTCAGAATGGCTATTACCAGAAAGTCAAAAAACAACAATGCTGAAGAGTCTGTAGAGAAAAGGGAATGCTGGTGGGACTGTAAATTAGTTCAGCCACTGTAGAAAGCAGTCTGGAAATTCCTCAAAGAACTTCAAACAGAACTAACACCTGACCCAGCAATCCCATTACTGGGTATATATTCCCCAAAATAAATCATTCTACCGAAAAGACACACATATGCTTGTGTTCATCACAGGACTATTCACAATAGCAAACATATGGAATCAACCTAGGTGCCCATCTCAAATAAAAGTTGAAATTATTTTTTTAAAAGAATTTGGTAAGGATTCTTTACTAGGAATTTATTGTGCAAGGGTTGAATGGAAAATGGAAAATTGGCCAGGTGCAGTGTCTCACGCCTGTAGTCCCAGCACTTTGGGAGGCTGAGGCGGGTGGATCACGAGTTCAGGAGATTGAGACCATCCTGTCCAACATAGTGAAACCGCGTCTCTACTAAAAATACAAAAATTAGCCTGGTGTGGTTTCAGAGCCGGTAGTCCCAGCTACTCAAGGCGGCTGAGGCAGGATAATCGCTTGAACCCGGAAGGCGGAGCTTGCAGTGAGCCAAGATCTCAGCCACTGCAACCTCCAGACAGCCTGGGTGACAGAGCGAGACTCTGTCTCAAAGAAAAAAAAAAAAAGGAAAATTATTTTAATCACAATCTGGTACTTAAATTACAAAGATCAATCTGAAATTGACAGAAACTAAGTGACTGTATAGTTCTTTGAACATTTGGGGAACCATGTAGTCTAATTTTCTACAACACTGTCACCAAAATAAAGTTCAGCAGGTCCATTAAATATTTGTGATTATCCAAACAGGTGAAGAAAATAGGATAACAGTTTTGAATAAGAAGGGAAAAAGTTGGTAGAGCAGAATAGAACCCTAAACCAGAGGATAAGATGGAAATAGAAACAGGTATCATTTCAGTAGAAAAAGACACTGTTCAATAACAGGGTTGAGGTACTTGCCTATTAATTTCTTTAAAATAAAAATGTAATCCCTTTATCATCACATAGGGAAAATAAATTTCAGATTAAACACCTACATAGAGCAAAACTCTACATACTGTAAGTATACTGGAATATCTTATCTGCCATTATGTTTATGAACCTAGAGTAAGAGAGGACTTCAGTTCCAATACAGTGAGCGGAAAACAAGTACTCAAACATATATTTGTATATGAATGTTCACGGCAGCAATAGTCAAAATAGCCAGAAGGTGGAAATGAACCAAATTTCTAACAAAAGGATGAACAGATAAACAAAATGTGGTACATATAAACAATAGAAAATGAATTCAACCATAAGAGGATATGAAGTACTAACAAATGCTGCAATGTGGATGAACCTTGAAAACATTATGCTAAATGAAAGAAGCCGTACACAAAAGGCAGGTATTGTATGATTCTATTTACATGAAATTCCTATTCTTCGCCACACTTATTTACATGTAATGCAGCTCAAATCAAACTTCCAGATTAATGATGTCATTATGTGTCTTTAAATTTTAAAAAGGCCGGGCGCGGTGGCTCAAGCCTGTAATCCCAGCACTTTGGGAGGCCGAGGCGGGTGGATCACAAGGTCAGGAGATCGAGACTATCCTGGCTAACATGGTGAAACCCCGTCTCTACTAAAAATACAAAAAACTAGCCGGGCGCGGTAGCGGGCGCCTGTAGTCCCAGCTACTTGGGAGGCTGAGGCGGGAGAATGGCGTGAACCCGGGGGGCGGAGCTTGCAGTGAGCCGAGATCGCGCCACTGCACTCCAGCCTGGGAGACACAGTGAGACTCCGTCTCAAAAAAAAAAAAAATAAATAAATAAATAAATAAATAAATAAATTTTAAAAAGTCATTGGTAATTTGGTGAAGGAAATATATTTTTAATGAAAGTAATCAGTAGTAGGAAAATGAGACACTTACCAAAGTTTTGGTATTAAGTATAAATAACTATAAATATTATAAATAGATACACAAGTCAATGAAAGAGCACAGAAAATCCAGTTATAATAATATAAGCACTTTAAGCTAACAGTTATTTAAAATGTGATAAATGTGGTATTCAAAATTGAGGATTAGCTAACATAACATAAATAATGTTTTAAAGTATACTTTTGATGAATAGGGGAAAATGGGTCAAATTGTTAACTTTTTCTCTCAAAAGTTTTCTAATAACTTTTAAGCGTTAAAGTACCAAAATAAAATCTAGTTTAGAAAAAAAATTACTTTATCTAAAAGAGGAAAGTTCTTTCTAGTTTGACACCAAAAGAAAGAACCATAAAGATACAGAACAATAAGAATAAAAAATATTGTGTTAGAACTTCTGTACTTCAAAATACCATTAAGTATTGAAACATATATTCAAAGAGTTACTAAATTTTATATGTGAAGAATTCTTTCAAATGAATAATAAAAACACCAATAAAAAAGTAAACAAAAGATATAACCTGACTTTTATAAAAGAAATTCAAATAGAAAATGAACAGAAAAAATATTCAGCTCTATTTCAAGGCAAAAGTAAAAGAAAATCAAAATTAACATATGATGAATTATCTATCAAACTGGAAGTATATCTTATGTTGGTATCAGAAAGACTGACATCCTCAAAGTGTTTTGAACTGTTAGACTTCCTCAACATAGAAAAAAAAAATGACAGTTCACGTAAGAAGCAGAGTGGAATAGCACCTCAGGAACATATTTCTAAAAAATACATAAATACATATTATTTTATATATTCAATTTTACATATATTGTATATATATATGATATTACATATGCAAGGACTTTTCTTCAAGTATATTTAGCACACTCTAATTGATATTAACAAAATCTTGGAAACAAACTTAATGTCCAACATTTAGTAATTATTTAAGAATATTGTGGGATAGCCATATATTGCCATTATAAGCAGTTTAAGTATTGAATAAGAGCTTAAAATTAGGAAATGTTTTTAATAGACTCTGCAATGGTTAGGGGAAGAGATTTCACAAGAGCACGCACAATCTTTATAACAGAAACTGGTGTCATGATCTTCCAGATTTTTTTCCAGGATCCACTGAATATAAATTTCTCTTCTTTTTGAAGCAGTTTTATCCCTTCTTTCTGCTATCTAACCCATTCCTCTGAGTCACTCATCTGATTGGTGGGTTTTTAGAAAAGGGATTTTCCTTTTTGTCTTTTCAGGCCTGTCTGTGGTCCTGTCCTCCATGAGACATTTCATCTGTTCTCTGCCTGCAATTAGGTGAATAAATTTATATATAAGATTAAATCATAAATAGTTTGATGCTGGCCAGAAGTCCAGCTACAGTCTGCAAAGTTTTCAATAACAGACCTGATAACATAACTTTCATTTTTCAAATTCTTGAATTATTTCACAATTTGTTCCAAACTCAAAGGGAGACAAGAATGCAATTATTCACAAATGTTGATAATATAAAGAATATATATACAAACCAAGAAGGTTAAAATATTATAAATGTTAATAGTTATAGAGTGAGATTCTGAATGATTATATTTTCTCTTTTGTGATTTTTCTATATTCCACAAATTTTCTAATTATTATGTATTATGTATATTAATTTATAAACAAATATTTTTAAAATAGAAGTAAATATTTATTAAATTCCTGAATAGAAGACTTTCTAATGTTAGAAAAATGGGAAAACAAGAAAAGAAAATATGTATGCTTTTTAATTTTTATATATCCTTAAATATTCTGCATGCCCAAAAATAAAGGAATTAAAAGTCAAAATGAATTGGCAAAATGTTGTAATACAGGTCAGATTAGAGATTACATGTGTATTAAATGAAACTCCTCAATATGTTAATTTAGTGTAATGGAACAAACTATCCTACAACAGAGGCTACATGTGCAAGAAATGGGCACGCTCAGTATTAATCTCTGATATCTGAAGCATCTTAAAAGCACTATTAGGGAGGGACCAGCCATGATATACTCATTGCCTTGTACGTACAAACTTATCACAACTGTTTATATTGTTACCACTTTGAGTATAGGTACTATTGCTAGTTCATGTGTGGAATTTAATTGCCATTTAATTAGTTTCAAAGAGATTACATTCTGATTATGCTTCAAAATGAAATGCTATTTTACACAGAAATGCTCAGAAACAAAACAGTCAGAGCATCAACTTGAAGTAGATACTTCAAGTTGAAGGATTTCATACTTCATTGGAGGAATGAAATACTCTGGTCCACACAGTCTCTCATTTTACAGCAGGCTAGGCTGGGCTTGTTCACATGACAGTAGATGTTCAAAGAGACTAAAGAAACATATCCAAGTTCTCTTGAGGACTAGGCTCCAAACTGGTACACTGCTACTTCTACCACATTTTTTTTTTAGTTCAAACAAGTGACAAGTCCAATGCAGACACGTGGGATGGTGAAGCAGTCCCCTTCCCTTGCTAGAAGGGGCTGAAATGTCATGCTGTAAGTAGTACTATGCATTTAGAAAGTAATGGAGAATTGGCCAGGCACAGTGGCTTACACTTGTAATCCCAGTGCTTTGGGAGGCTGAGGTGGGCAGATCACGAGGTCAGGAGTTCAAGACCAGCCTGGCCATCATGGTGAAACCCCATCTCTACTAAAAATACAAAAATTAGCTGGGCGTGATGGCAGGCACCTATAATCCCAGCAACTCAGGAGGCTGAGGCAGGAGAATAGCTTGAACCCAGGAGGCAGAGGTTGCAGTGAGCCGAGATTGTACCACTGCACTCCAGCCTGGGTGACAGAGCTAGACTCAATCTTGGAAAAAAAAAAAAAAGAAAAAAGAAAAAGAAAAACAAAAAAGAAAACAATAGAGAATTAAAGCTACTTTTGCAAGAAATCTACTTAGTATCACATATCACTATTACAAGAAAAATACTGGCAAATCACCCAAATAATTGAAAGCCATCTCAAAGCCCTGAGAATTTGGAGTGACTGAGTCATGTGATTCATGTGTTAGATAGTCATGTGATTATTAAGTCATCCAACATTGATTTGTGAGAAACTTCTAACTTTGAACAGGAGCTGCATAACTTCTTCCAGTGACATGTGATTCAACTGATGCAAATATGAGGCTGAAGTCTTGTCGAATAAAAAATTCTGCTAGAATCTTGACATGACTCAAAATTATGCTATCAATAATAAAGCTGCTAAAGGATTCAGATCATGAGGACAGGTTGCATGTTTTCTATTTCAAGAAGTCAATAAGAGCTGTTTCGATCAATATACAACTTTAAGTTATAAGAAAGCAGTTTTTTCTGACTTAATTGGTAGGGTTTGCTTTTTTTTTAGTAGTCATAAAATTATCTTTCAATAAAAGATAAACTTCCTTGGGCATAAAAAAGACTAACATTGTTCACATGTTTTAGCTGCTATTAACTATCATTATGGATATACTTATCACATATTCCAACCATAATAAGAGCTTTTAGTTGTAGGTATGACATTAGATAGCCTGCAGTCACATGACTATTTTATCTTAGATCATGAGTTCCTCAACTTTGCTGAATGTGAGAATTTTGGGGGGAACCTGCCCCCAATATTTCAATGTAGGTATTTTCTATAAGTGTCAGCTGGCTGAGAAATAAAGAGAGACAGTACAAAGAGAGGAACTTTACAGCTGGGCCGCCAGGGGTGATATCACATATCAGGAGGACTGTGATGCCCACCTGAGCCTCAAGCCAGTGAGTTTTTATTAAGGATTTTTAAAAGGGGAGGAGGTGTAAGAACAGGGAGTAGGTACAAAGATCACATGCTTCAAAGGGTAAAAACCAGAACTACTAATAAGGGTATAACAAAGATCACATGCTTCTGAGGGAAAAGGACAAAGGGCAAAAGCAGAACTACCAATAAGGGTTTATGTTCAGTGGTGCATGCATTGTCTTGATAAACATCTTAAACAACAGAAAACAGGGTTTGAGAGCAGAGAACTGGTCTGAACACAAATTTACCAGGGCAGAGTTTTTCCCCACCCTAGTAAGCCTGAGTGCACTGCAGGAGACCAGGGCATATCTCAGTCCTTATCTCAACGGCATAAGACAGATATTCCCAGAGTGGCTGTTTATAGACCTCCCCCCAGGAATGCATTCCTTTCCCAGGGTATTAATATTCCTTGCTAGGAAAAGAATTTAGCGATCTCTCTCCTACTTGCACATATATTTAAGGCTCTCTGCAAGAAGAAAAATATGGCTCTATTTTGCCCGATTCTGCAGGCAGTCAGACCTTATGGTTATCTTCCCTTGTTGCCTAAAAATCCCTGTTATTCGGTCCTTTTTCAAGGTGCACTGATTTCATATTGTTCAAACACACGGTTTACAATCAATTTGTACAGTTAACACAATTATCACAGTGATCCTGAGGTGACGTACATCCTCAGCTTATGAGGATAACAGGATTAAGAGATTAAAGTAAAGACAGGCATAAGAAATCATAAAGGCCGGGCCCAGTGGCTCAAGCCTGTAATCCCAGCACTTTGGGAGGCTGAGACAGGTGGATCACAAGGTCAGGAGATCGAGACCATCCTGGCTAACACGGTGAAAATTTAGTAGAGAATTTTCTCTACTAAAAAAAATTACAAAAAACTAGCTGGGCGTGGTGGTGGGCGCCTGTAGTCCCAGCTACTCAGGAGGCTGAGGCAGGAGAATGGTGTGAACTGGAAGGCGGAGCTTGCAGTGACCTGAGATCCGGCCACTGCACTCCAGCCTGGGCAACGGAGCGAGACTCCGTCTAAGAAAAAAAAAAAAAGAAATTATAAAAGTATTATTTGGGAACTGATAAACGTCCATGAAATCTTCACAATTTATGTTCCTCTGCTGCAGCTCCAGTCAGTCCCTCCATTTGGTGTCCCTGACTTCCCGAAACAGAGAATCACCTGAAGAGCTTCTCTGGCATTAGGTTTTAGGATATGGGCACAGGGAGTAGAGTCTGGAACTCTACATTTAGAACAAGTTATCCAAATAATGCTTGTGCATTAGAAATCACACTTGGAAAAATTTGTCGTAGATATTTTTCTGTTAAATTTGCTGTTAAAGTAGGTAGGATATAATGCTTTAATTACAACCATTTGATAATAAGAGTGACAAACACTATTAATAGAAGGACTTCAATTCCTTCTACCCATTATCTTTAAAAAAAAAAAAAAAAAAAAAAACATTTTAAAAAAAAAAAAAAATCCTTCGCCCCATTATCTTTAAAAAAAAAAAAAAAAAAAAAAGCATTTTAAAAATGCAAAAATAGGCCAGGCGCGGTGGCTCAAGCCTGTAATCCCAGCACTTTGGGAGGCCGAGACGGGCGGATCACGAGGTCAGGAGATCAAGGCCATCCTGGCTGACACGGTGAAACCCCGTCTCTACTAAAAAATACAGAAAACTAGCCGGGCGAGGTGGTGGGCACCTGTAGTCCCAGCTACTCGGGAGGCTGAGGCAGGAGAATGGTGTGAACCCGGGAGGCGGAGCTTGCAGTGAGCTGAGATCCGGCCATTGCACTCCAGCCTGGGCGGCTGAGCGAGACTCTGTCTCAAAAAAAAAAAAAAAAAAAAAAAAAAAAAAAAAAAAACAAGGAAAAAAATGCATAAACCTT